>NW_027361794.1:9802500-10095000 GCF_039654945.1 Dendrobates tinctorius
CCCACTATCAAAGCAATAACATAAACCGCAGCTCTCTGTTCTGTCCTGATGCTGATACATACTCTCCCAAACAATTAGACAGATTACTGTCAACAACACAGTTCCAAACACAAGCGCTATATACTCCTCATACAGCAGAATCAGAACCTGGATTCTCGCTAGTCTCTGAGCATGCCAAATCTATTCCTGAGTCTGTTTTAGAGAAATCAAAATAATATTCATGTGAAACTATATCTTGCCACCTTGGCATGTACCATCTAGCCTCTAAGATGTATGACCAACTTTTTACATGACAAGAGAATACTCTATACAACTTATTTACTCTCTTGTACTGATGGGGAACAACTGGCGTCAAATGTATTCTTTCCAGAAACCAATCAGATCTTAATCTTCCCACACTTTACTATAGTAACCGAATGCAAACAATTTTCACATGACAAGTAACACGTACACTTCACAGACTAGTATTCATCTCAAAGTGTCTCAAAGCCACCAGGCAATAACTGGCTCCTGCACTTCCAAATCTTCGCTATCTCACAATTGACCGGGGTATCTTGAGGCACTCTAAAATGAATATTTATAGTCAAAATATACACTCTCACAGGTCCGAGCCACGTTATGCCTGCCCACCAGCCAACTCCTCCAGTAATCTTTTCCTCAGACTTCCAGTAACGTGGGTTTTCAGATTCACACCAAACAATCAACCAATTCTTATCCTTTTACTACTTACCAACTGGATTCTGCCCCTTGTAGGACTGCAACTACTGGTAACATTTGAGTCACTAGGAGAGATTTCCCTACTATCACTCAAAGGGGCGGAGGGAGCTGCGGACACAGACTGTCGCTGTAAAGGAGGGGCTGCTGCTCGTCCCTGCGCTATTTGATTTCTCCCTCTCCTATTCTGGGCGAACTCCCTCTCGTCATCAGTCCTGATATGGATCATACTGCTCAGCTGTTCTCATCCATGGGGCCACTTCCTCCTCATAACCATGTTTCTTAATCCATTTATCATGTTCTCTGCTAAATCGCTTCCATCTAGAGTCCAATACACCTATCCAGCTTTTAAGCAATGCATATGACAAGAATATACTCTGCGCCTATACTGGTGGACTGAACACAGACCCTTTTCACACAGCATATGGTGCACACATGGTAAGCATCTGTCTGACATTTCAATCACATCCATACACGCAGTACTTCTGTACTCTCTCACTCCCCGTATCTTATAAAAAATGCTCTAGTGCCAATGGCCGAAAACATGAATCACATCTATTTGTAGAAACTCTTGCTTGGTTCACTATATCCTCTAATTAGCGTCCTATCTGAGTGCCGGGTTGCATACAAAAAAACATTTATATTTATATTCACATAGATTGTCTTCACGTGATTTTCCCTCTTTACTACAAACTCCTACCCGGGACCTTCCTGTAAATTTTTCCAAGTAGCAACTAACTGGAGAGTTTTATCTTACTCACTGCTTTGAGTAAGAAAACTATTTTATACACTGAGCACACGTCCTTTAGTCTCCATACATCAACAGCGCAGCTTAGTGTCCCACAACACAGATATAGCAAATATCAGGACTGCATTCTGCATGCAACATACAACTCACACACAATTGTTCCCATAATCCAGACACACAATTTCAGCAGTCTTTTGGTCTATCCGGTCTTGCTTTGCAATAACAATTAAGCACACAAAATTAGGATGTTAGGATGGTTAGTATTTTTAGTCAGATAGATAGACAAATGCAAATACCAATATGCAAACACAAACAAGAACACAAAAACAAAATAGATTAAAGCAAAGAGAAAAAAAAAATATAAATAAATAAACCTAAATTTTGTTACCCGAGGGGATTCCCATTCAAAGATCCAGACAGACTGACCTACCTACCTTGTCTGAGGGAGACAAGAAAGGATGCGAGCAAAAATGCTCACTTACCCGGGTCCTCTTTCTGCTCTCCCTCCGACAAAGCAAGGCAATCTTTTTCAGTCCAAATCGATAGTTAAAGGGGAATGCAATCTCGCTGGCGCCTCCAAGTTGTCAGCGTCGGGATTTTTTCTATAGTCACCAACCTCGGGTAAAGCTCATTTAGAGCTTCTCTTACCTAGGATCCTAGGAGTGGAAGAATAAAGAGAGAGACACAGGTTGCTTGTCTTTCAAGTTAATCTCCTTTATTGGGAGGGTCAGGGTAGATCTTTTATAGTAAATCAGAAAGAGGAAATGAACAAATATGGATACTTCCGTAATGTTGTGTAACAATTCAAAATGGTGGATACTTGGCAAAAACAATAGTTATATAACAGAAATGTCAAAGTATATTATGTGTTAGAAGATATATTTAATTGGAGGTGATGGGAGTTTTTGGCATTTCCCTTTTATTAATTTAACAATTCGTGGAACTACATCCTGCTAGTGTGTTTTGGCCAGAAACTGGATTTGGCCTCAACATATTTAAACATTTATTATGAGAGAGATTTGGAACTGACCACTGGCAGAATTATCCTATCACGTAGACAGATGATAACAATTAAAATGATGTCATGGGTTATAAGTTGTTTTTCAGTGAGTTTAGAGAACTAGGATTAACCATTTCTTTGACACCTGTGAGTAAAGTGTTGTCAGACTGGAAATACATGGAGAAGCAGTGATCTTTTATATGCTCCCATGTAACCCAGGAATTCCAGCCAGCGTCATTCATTCAGACTCCAGCCAATGCAGAGCGGACCTCCGAAAACACGGGGTGGTACTGAAAGAGGTACCCCAGCTTGGTAGACCCCGTTACAGCATCATTCTGGAAGCCGGCACAGGGCTGACAGCCCCTCTGTCTTTGGATCAGAGATCCCGCGGTGTGACTTGGAGTCCTGATCGTTGCTATAGTGACCTGATGTCATGACGACATCCTGATCACTAGACCTAGCAAGCTTGCTGATCATGCGCTGTGCATGTTCGGCAAGTCTCTCTGTCGGTGCAGCTCTGACAGCTTCTATGGCATGTAGATGCTGCTTCATCTGCATGCTATAGAAGCGATTAGCCTGGAAAAAATGATTGTCCCATAGTGGGACTAAGTAAAAATCTTAGAAAAAAAAGTAAAAAAAAAAAAAAAAAATAATTGTAAAAATATTTTTTAAAAATCCAAAATAATTCTAAAAAAATCAATAAACATGGAAAAAAAAAATCTAAAAAAATAAAAGTACACATATTTGGTATCGCCGTGTCCGCAACGATCCGACCTATAAAACTCTCCCACTAGTAATCCTTTTTGTGAACACCATTAAAAAAATAAAAAAGAAGGCAAAAAACAATGCTTTATCATCATACCGCTGAACAAAAAGTGGAATAACATGCGATCAAAAAGACGGATATAAATAAACATGGTAAATGTCATCTTGTCCCGCAAAAAACAAGCCCCATACAGCTCCATCACTGGAAAAATAAAAAAGTTACAGCTCTCAGAATAAAGGGATGCAAAAATAATAATTTTTTTCTATACAACAGTTTTTATTGTATAAAAGCGCCAAAACACAAAAAAGCAATATAAGTGAGGTATTGCTGTAATCATACTGGCCCTAAGAATAAAGCTTCTTTATCAATTGTACCACACATGGAACATTATAAACGTGCCCCCCCCCCCAAAAAAAAAAAAAATTCATTAATTGCTGTTTTTTGTTCCTTCTGTCTCCCAAAAATCAGAATAAAAAGACTGGGTTTTTCAATGTATCTGCGCTGACCACACAAGGTTTCTTTGGCCCTGAAGAAGTGGCAGCTTTGCCTCGAAACGCGTCGGCACAATAAATCTTTGAAGAATATTTCTGTCCTTGTGTGGTCAGCGCGAATACATTGAAAAACCCGGTCTTTTTCTTCCTCCTTTGTGACATTGGTATCTATGGGAGTCTGCAGCGACCACTGATTCCTTTCACATTCTCCAAGGGGTTGTGACTGTTTACAATCTGTAAAGGTGAGTGCACTAACCGTGTATTATCACCAAAAAACTTTTATCGCCCTATGTGAGCTCTCTTTCCTTAATTTCAAAAATCAGAATAGAAAGTTCTCAAAAAATGTCATGTACCCAAAAATCGTAACCATAAAAACGTCAATTCGGCCCGTAAGAAAACAAGACCTCACATGACTCTGTGCGCCAAAATATGGAAAAATTATAGCTTTCAAAATGTGGTGACGCAAAAACTACTTTTTGCAATTAAAAGTCTTTTAGTGTGAGACCACAGCCAAACATAAAAACTCGCTATAAGGCCTCTTTCACACGTCCTTATATTTCCTGTTCAGGAGACGTCAGTGTCCGTGTGTGTGGCACAAGTGTGGCAACCGTGTGCCGCAGCAATACCACACAGACGGGCGCCAGGAAAGAAGCGTTGCAGTAAGAGCTGTTCCCCGGCGGCGCATGCTGAACACGGCTCTCATCATTCTCCCCTGCTTTGCTGGCGATCGACGCGAGCAGTTGAGAATGATGAGAGTTGCATTTAAGTGATAAAAGAGACAGCAGGCAGCAGCTGATGGGACTATTACTCCCCCTGCTGCTGCAAATAACAATGACAGCAGGAGCAGCTGATGGGAGTATTCATCAGCCGCCGCCTGCGCTATAAATAAGTAAATGAAAAAAATGACTTGGGTTCCCCTGTATTTTCTATAACCAACCATGCAAAACTCACAGCTCAGCTCGGCTGGGAATGGATCCCAGTGTCAGGAGGTATGATGTCACCCCTGGTCACTTACGCTGCATTCCCAGCAGCTCATTCACCAGTGGTTCTTAACCTGGATGGTCGCATCTTGGCAACGACCAGGTTGAAAACTAATTATCCCCCAGATTTCGACAGAAACAACAGACAGGTATGGTATATTGTTTTTTTTTTACTTTTATTACAGGAGAATGAGGGCTTTATTGGAATTAAGCGAGATTGTAAGTATGGTTTAATTAAGATTATTAAAGGAGTCTGTGTCATTTTTTCAATTAAAGGAGTTTATTCTGGCTGTGTGTGTGGCGCCCCTGAGGGTTCAGTCACAACAGACATACTGCACCTCATCCAGAGATGTGGTAGTCCGCTCTCAGGTAAGGAGGGGGGGCACTACGCAGAACCCAGACACGTGCATCCAACACCAGACCTCTCCAGGCCAGGGAGGGACTAGGTAGAGGGTGCGGGTGGAGAAAGCAGCAGAGGAGAGCTGAAGGAAGTAATAGTGAGAGAGGGAGTGAGTTGGAGTTGGGGACTTGAGCAGTGAGGAACTCATCCCTAGACCAGTAGACAGCAGAAAGAGAGGAAAAACAGAAGAAACAGAGGAAAAACAGAAGAAACAGAAAGATAAGCTTCAGTGGAAAAGAGGAAGAAGGGGTCATAGGGGCACTGGTAGTGAGGAATCCACTTGTTGGGCCCGTATCTACGCCGACTGTAATCGGGTGGAGGAACCAGGTTGCAGTAGGGGACTGGCGCCAGACTAGTGGAGAAACTAAGGACTCAGCTAGCTAACCGGAGCTATCATCAAGGGGACCTAGAGAATGTTGCCGACAGGATTCGGGGCTGCTGGCTTGGGACACTGTGTGTGAAGGCGCAGGGAGACAGCCAGGGAAGGAACATCTGAAGGGGGTGTATGCCAAATTACCTGAGAGCTGGCTGGACCACTGACCCGGAGGACACAGCACCCTGGCTGGGGATTGTAACTTGAAGAACTGTGAGTAAAAGTGTGAAGACTGCACTCCACTGTGTCCTCTGACTTATTTACAGCGTCACCTGCCTTGCACCAACGACTACAACCACCATCATCATCTTTTACCAGATGACATCCATTCATGCCACATCCTTCACACAAGGCCTTTGAAAGGTTTATTTAAACACACATCTAGGGGCTGCAATACAGATGTAAGTCCACCTGGAATAACCACCAAAGTAACTTGAGAAGACCAATTTTTTTATGTTGTCAGATGTGTGGGCTCTGAACATATCCCAAACTGGCAATGATGTTTTTTTTCTTTAACCCCTTAAGCCCCAAGGGTGGTTTGAACGTTCATGACCGGGCCAATTTTTCCAATTCTGACCACTGTCCCTTTGTGAGGTTATAACTCTGAAATGCTTCCATGGATCCCAGTGATTCTGACATTTTCTGACATTGTTTTCTCGTAACATATTGTACTTCATATTAGTGGTAAAATCTCATTCATATAACTTGCGTTTATTTGTGAAAAAAACGGAAATTTGGCGAAAATTTTGAAAATTTCGCAATTTTCCAAATTTGAATTTTTATGCTCTTAAATCACAGAGATATGGCACACAAAAAACTTAATAAATAACATTTCCCACATGTTTACTTTACATCAGCACAATTTTGGAACCAAAATTTTTTTTTGTTAGGAAGTTATAAGGGTTAAAAATTGACCAGCGATTTCTCATTTTTGCAACGCCATTTTATTTTTACAGCCCACATCACATTTGAAGCCACTTTGAAGGGTCTATATGATAGAAAATACCCAAAAGTGACACCATTCTAAAAACTGCACCCGTTAAGGTGCTCAAAACCACATTCAAGAAGTTTATTAACCCTTTAGGTGCGTCACAGGAATTTTTTGAATATTTAAAAAAAAATTAACATTTAACTTTTTTTCACAAAAAAAATACTTCAGGTTCAATTTTTTTTATTTTACCAAGGGTAACAGGAGAAATTGGACTGCAAAAGTTATTGTGCAATTTGTCCTGAGTACGCTGATACCTGATATGTAGGGGGGAACCACTGTTTCGGCGCATGGCAGACCTCAGAAGGGAAGGAGCGCCATTTGACTTTTTCAATGCAAAATTGGCTGGAATTCAGATCGGACGCCATGTCGCGTTTGGAGAGCCCCTGATGTACCTAAACAGTGGAAACCCCCCACAAGTGACCCCATTTTGGAAACTAGACCCCCCAAGGAACTTATCTAGATATGTGGTGAGAACTTTGAACCCACAAGGGCTTCACAGAAGTTTATAACGTACAGCTGTACAATTAAAAAAATCATATTTTTTCCACAAAAATGATCTTTTCACCCCCAATTTTTATTTTTCCAAGGGTAACAGGACCCCAAAAGTTATTGTGCAATTTGTCCTGAGTACGCTGATACCCCATATGTGGGTGTAAATGACTATTTGGTTGCATGGCAGAGCTCGGAAGGGAAGCAGCGCCATTTGACGTTTTTGGCTGGAATTGAGATCGGACACCATGTCGCGTTTGGAAAGCCCCTGATGTACCAAAACAGTAGAAACCCCCACAAATGACACCATTTTGGAAACTAGACCCCCCAAGGAACTTATCTAGATGTGTGGTGAGCACTTTGAACCCCCCAGTGCGTCACAGAAGTTTATAACGACCGGGCGTGAAAATAAAAAAATCGTATTTTTTCCACAAACATGATCTTTTAGTCACCAATTTTTTTATTTTCCCAAGGGTACAAGGAGAAATTGGACTCCAAAAGTTGTTGTCCAATTTGTCCTGAGTACGCTGATACCCCATATATGGGAGAAAACTACTGTATGGGCACACGTCGGGGCTCGGAAGGGAAGTAGTGACGTTTTGGAATGCAGACTTTGATGGAATGGTCTGCGGGTGTCATGTTGCTTTTGGAGAGCCCCTGATGTACCTAAACAGTGGAAACCCCCCACAAGTGACCCCATTTTGGAAACTAGACCCCCTAAGGAACTTATCTAGATGTGTGGTGAGCACTTTGAACCCCCCAGTGCTTCACAGAAGTTTATAACGACCAGGCGTGAAAATAAAAATATCATATTTTTTCAACAAACATCATCTTTTAGTCCCCATTTTTTTTATTTTCCCAAGGGTAACAGGAGAAATTGGACCCGAAAAGTTGTTGTCCAATTTGTCCTGAGTACGCTGGCACCCCATATGTGGGAGAAAACTACTGTATGGGCACACGTCGGGGCTCGGAAGGGAAGTAGTGATGTTTTGGAATGCAGACTTTGATGGATTGGTCTGCGGGTGTCATGTGCGTTTGGAGAGCCCCTGATGTACCTAAACTAATGAAACTCCCCACAAGTGACCCCATTTTGGAAACTAGACCCCCCACGGAACTTATCTAGATGTGTGGTGAGCACTTTGAACCCCCAAGTGCTTCACAGAAGTTTATAACGCCTGGGCGTGAAAATAAAAAAATCATTTTTTTCCACAAAAATGATATTTTTGCCCCCAATGTTTTATTTTCCTAAGGGTAACAGGAGAAATTAAACCCCAAAAGTTGTTTTGCAATTTGTCCTGAGTAGGCTGATACCCTATATGTGGGGGTAAAACACTGTTTGGGCGCATGGCAGAGCTTGGAAGGGAAGGAGCACCATTTGACTTTTTCAACGCAGACTTGGCTGGAATTGAGATCAGACGCCATGTTGCATTTGGAGAGCACCTGATGTGCCCAAACAGTGGAAACCCCCCAATTATAACTCCAACCCTAACCCCAACACACCCCTGACCCTAATCTAAGCCCTATCCCTATCCCTTACCCTAGCTCTAACCCTAATGGGAAAATGGAAATAAATACATTTTTTTTATTTTATTATTTTTCCCTTACTAAGGGGGTGATAACGGGGGGTTTGATTTACTATTTATGGCGGTTTTTATGTTTGGCAGCTGTCACACGCTAAAAGATGCTTTTTATTGTAAAAATAGTTTTTGCTTCACCACATATTGAGAGCTATAATTTTTCTGTATTTTGACCCACCGAGTCATGTGAGGTCTTATTTTTTGCGGGACGAGTTGACGTTTTTATTGGTACCATTTTCGGGCACGTGACATTTTTTGATCGCTTTTTATTCCGATTTTTGAGACACAGAATGAACAAAAACCAGCGTTTCATGAATTTCTTTTGGGGGGTGCGTTTACACCGTTCCGCCTGCGGTAAAATTGATAAAGCTGTTTTATTCTTCGGGCCAGTACGGTTACAGCGATACCTCATTTAGGTCTTTTTTTATGTTTTGTCGGTTTTATGCAATGAAAACTATTTTATGTAAAATAATTATTTTTGCATCGCTTTATTCTGCAAGCTATAACTTTTTTATTTTTTTGCGGATGATGCTGTATGGCGGCTCATTTTTTGTGGGACAAGCTGACGTTTTCAGCGGTACCATGGATATTTATATGTGTCTTTTTGATCGCCCGTTATTGCACTTTTTGTTCGGTGGTATGATAATAAATCATTATTTATTCGGACTCCCATGACAGCACCACGAGAGAGGGGATCCGCCCTATAGGAACAGGAAACCTACAGATACAAAAGGGCGGCACCTCTCCCACGCATCAGTTGGTTTCCTGTTCCTGAGGGGACGGGATCCTACAGAAGAATTGGATCCCAGGCCGGCCAGCCGACACCGGTAGCGAGGGGGTCTCCTACCTCGGCCTGGTTCGGATCTCCTGGAAGGCGCCACGGTGGCCCAGGATGGGTGTCACGGCGGTGGCGTGGACAGCAGGGAGCGGCGTCCGGAGGATGTCCGTCTCCGGAATTAAGCCGCCGCCGGTAAGTATACCCGGCTTCCCGGCTCCGGCGGCGCAGATATGTTGGCAGCGCTGTGCAGGGGGCTGCGACCGGGCGCTGCTCCGGAGCTCCCGGGCGTCCCGCGGGGCTTCCGGCGTTTCCGGGGTATCGGTGACGTCAGGGGGCGGGCGGAGGAGGCGCTTCCGGGTCAGCGCGCCACTGCGCATGCGCGGCGATTCCAAGATGGCGGCGCCCATCGGAAACACCGATGGCGCGGGGTCGGGCGCCAGCTGGGGTAGGGAGCTCCGTTAAGGGGGGGGAGGGGCGCGGCATGGATACTGCTGACCGGAGGAGGGGGTATTTAGGCGGGACCCGGGCAGGGTACCTTGCCTTGGCCACATTACTACATGCAGCAGTGTGCAGCAGCAGCAGTGGTAATGGAAAGCGATCGAGAGCAGCAGCAGCAGCAGCGGCAGAAGCAAGGGCAGCAGCGGCAAACATCACTGCCGCCCCTGGATGACCTTTGGCAGGTCAAACAGAAAAAGAAAGGGTCCCGTGACAGTAATGCGGGACGAAGTGACCAGTCCACTCGTAAGAGCTCCTCCAGGCAGACAGGAGCATCGACCGAAAGAAATCCCCCTCGTTCTCCGGTACTTGATTGTGGCACTGGTAAGTGATCTTCGTGAAAGTTCACTCAGTGACGGGACCCCCCTTCTGTGTTTTTCTTTTTCTAGGGAAAAAAAAGCTACAAGTAAAAATAAGCATAGGGAATGCGCACTCTGTGCATGCCCATTACCGGACGCGTGCCTCAAAAGATTGTGCCCCCCCTGTATTCAGCAGACGGTGGCAGAAGAGTCGCCTGCAGTAGCGGCGAGTTTGAGAGACAATGTCAGGGTAGAAATGAGGGAAACCCTAAAGTCCTTGTCTCAGCCGCAAAGTCTAAGGGGCGAGGTCCCGGCGGAGTCTGATTCCTCGGTAGAGTGGAGAAAAAGCAGAGACTCCCAGGCTTCATCTCCCTCGTCCTCCTCAGGAGAAGAGGACTCGGGGCGATTTTGTCTGCCTCTTGACCGGGTAGACAAGCTGGTCAAAGCAGTCAGAGGGACAATGGAGGTAGAGGAGCCTAAACCCCATTTATCCAAGCAGGATGTCATGTTCGGTGGGCTGGAACAGAGGAAGCGGAGAGTCTTTCCGTTAAATCAAAAGATACAGGATCTGATCCACAGAGAGTGGAAAAAAACGGACAAAAGAGGGTCGCTACCACCAGCCCTCAAAAGGAGATACCCCTTCGACGATCCAGCAGTAAGTTCTTGGGACAGAGCCCCCAAATTAGACGCTGCCATTGCGAAGGCATCAAAAAAATCCTCGCTCCCCTTTGAGGACATGGGATCCCTTAAAGATCCCTTAGACAGGAAAGCTGATACTTTCCTGAAAAACACCTGGGAGATGGCGGCCGGGTCCTTAAGACCAGCAGTGGCTTCAACGTGCACGGCCAGGTCCATGATGGTCTGGTTGGACCAGTTGGAGTCACAACTAAAACAGGGTACATCAAGACAGACAATTCTTGGGGCCCTACCGACCATCCAAGAGGGAGCAGCTTTCCTGGCAGATGCCTCAGCGGATGCAGTGAGAATGGCCGCCAGAGCAGCAGGTCTCTCTAACGCAGCTCGCAGAGCCCTGTGGCTAAAGTGCTGGCAGGGAGACATCCAGTCCAGAGCAAAGCTCTGTGCGATTCCATGTGAGGGCGAATATTTGTTTGGAACTGTCCTAGACGAGCTGCTTGAAAAGGCGGGGGACGACAAGAAAAGATTCCCAAACCTTTCATCAGCGTCCTACCGTCGCCCATTTGGTAGAAGGAGATTTGGCCAGGGGAGAAGGCGCAACTCTTCGCCTGTTAGAGATCGACCCAGATGGGAAGACAGAAGGAGACGAGGTACGGGCTATATGTTTACACGCTCGTCGAGAGATCAAAAGAAACCAAATCAATGATTAGCGGTTCCCGTGGGGGGTAGACTGTCATCCTTCTTCCCGGCATGGTCACAGATTACGAATAGTGACTGGGCGCGTAAGGTAATATCCACCGGGCTTAGGTTGGAATTTACCCAGATCCCGCGGGACACCTTTAAACTGACCCCCTTAAGATCTTCTCATCTCGAACAAGCGGCTTTAAAAGCGGAAGTCTTGAGCCTATGTCAGAAAAATGTTCTGGTAGAGGTTCCAGAGGCTGAAAGGGGAAGAGGGTTTTACTCTCCCCTGTTTCTAATCCAGAAACCTGATAACACATTCAGAACGATTATAAACCTTCGTTCCCTTAACGAGTTTTTCATTAATCATACATTCAAAATGGAGTCCATTAATACAACAATAAAAATATTGTTTAAAGGTTGTTTTATGGCAGTCATAGATTTGAAAGACGCGTACTATCATGTACCTATCCATACAGACTTCCAGCAGTTCCTGAGGGTGGCAGTTTCAGTAGAGGGCACAGTACGTCATTTTCAGTATAGAGCCCTTCCCTTTGGTCTCTCAGCAGCACCCAGGGTTTTTACAAAGTTAGTGGCCGAAGTTATGGCTCACTTACGAGAGGTTGACGTCTTAATCATTCCATATTTAGACGATTTCTTGATTGTAGGAAAATCGGTGGGTCATTGTAAATCCCAGATAGAAAAAGCTAGATCCAGGTTAGAAAACCTGGGATGGATTTTAAACTACGAGAAATCCCGACTCCAGCCCTTAAAAATACAGAAATTTTTAGGGTTGATACTAAATTCAGACACTCAGCGGTGCCTGCTACCACTAGATAAATTACAAAAGATACAGGAGCAGGTTCTTCGGGCAATGGATAATCCATCTATGACCCTCAGACAGGCCATGTCCCTGTTAGGTTCTCTAACTTCATGCATCCCAGCAGTAAGGTGGGCACAGTTCCATACCAGAACCCTTCAAAACGACGTCTTGATTAATAGCAGGGCCCTTGGAGGCTCCTTACAGGGTCGGATGTGTCTAAGCCCCTCAACTGTTACATCACTGAGATGGTGGCTTGAGAGCGAGAACCTAGCGTCAGGGGTGCCCTGGATAACACAGATAACCCGTATTATAACCACAGACGCAAGTTCCTTCGGTTGGGGAGCCCATATGGGGGACATAGTGGTACAGGGCCAGTGGGATTCTAATTCTGAAATCTCATCCAACCAGAGAGAACTATTGGCGATAGAGCGGGCAGTCAAGAAACTCATTATCTACCTGCAGGGCCATCATGTGAGGATACACTCGGACAACCAGGTAGCGGTAGCATATGTCAACCACCAAGGTGGAACCCGCTCCAGCGCTCTGATGCAGATAACAGAACGGCTCCTCCAGATAGCAGAGAGAAATTGTCTATCTTTGACCGCGCTCCACATCAGCGGAAAGGACAATGTAAGAGCAGACTTTTTAAGCCGCAAGGCTCTAAGACAAGGAGAATGGGCTTTGAACAAAGATATTTACCGCCAGATTGTCCACAGATGGGGCCAGCCAGAGGTAGACCTCTTTGCCACCAGAAAAAACAGAAAAGAAAGATTGTTCTGCTCTCTGAACCCCAGGGAAAATCCCATGGCGGTGGATGCCCTACTGATAAGATGGGACTTTTCTCTGGCATACGCCTTCCCACCATTGAATCTTCTTCCTCTGGTAGTCAGGAAGATCAGAGAGGATCAGGCAAGAGTCATACTGATTGCCCCCTTTTGGCCCAGGAGGACCTGGTTCGCGTGGTTGAGGACCATGTCGGTAGGCGATCCCTGGGTACTGCCGAACCTTCCGGATCTCCTCTACCAGGGGCCAGTCAGCCACCCACAAGTAGCGGGACTTCATTTGACGGCGTGGTATTTGAAAGGTCACTATTAAAAAATAGAGGGTTCTCCAAGAACTTAATTGACACCCTCCTAAGAAGCAGAAAATTAACCACCACTAATATCTATGCTAGGACCTGGAAACGCTTCCTGTCCACCTTTCACTTTGACATCAGAGATGGAATTCCCACGAAACATATTCTGGAATTTCTCCAGAAAGGTTTCGAATTGGGTCTCTCCACAAGTACGTTAAAAGTACAAGTTTCAGCCTTAGGGGCCCTGTTTGCAGCTGATATTGCAAAGGATTATTGGGTAGCAAGGTTCATCAGAGCAGCGGCCAGATCGAGACCTATACACAAAGACAGATGCGTACCGTGGGACTTAAACTTAGTCCTTACAGCCATGACAGAAAGTCCGTTTGAACCTTTAGATTCCGCCTCACTAAAGATTATATCTCTTAAGACAGCATTCCTGGTAGCAATAACATCCGCGCGTAGGGTGAGCGATATACAGGCACTTTCCAGATTGCCTCCTTACACAGAGTTCTTACAGGATAGAGTAATCCTAAGGCCAGATCCAGCATACCTTCCCAAGGTAGCAACACAATTCCACAGGACACAGGAGATAGTTCTGCCTTCCTTCCTCCATAACCCAACCAACCCTAACGAGCAGAAACTCCAGGCGTTAGATATTAGAAGATGCTTACTGACATATTTAGCAGCCACGGATCCTTGGAAGAAGGAGAACGCATTATTCCTATCCTTCCAAGGTTCCAGGAAAGGATACAGAGTTTCAAAACGCACATTAGCAAGGTGGATTAGGGAGGCTATCTCTCTTGCCTACACAGCAGGTGGCGGTCCGGCTCCACAGAACCTGAGGGCACATTCCACTCGGGCCATGGCATCATCCTGGGCGGAGAGATCTGGAGTATCAATTGATCAAATATGTAAGGCGGCCACCTGGTCATCTCCTTCCACCTTTTTTAACCACTATCGGTTAGACATGGGTGCCTCCTCAGACCTCACCTTCGGGCTAAGGGTGCTGCAGGCTGTAGTCCCTCCCTAAGTTAGTTTACATCTCTGTAATTCTCTCGTGGTGCTGTCATGGGAGTCCGAATAAAGTATTAAGTTACGTACCGGTAACGGTATTTTTCGGAGGCCCATGACAGCACCCTTAGTTCCCTCCCTTGTTCACATATAGGGGTGCACTCCTTAGAAGATTGTTCATAGAATCACCTTATGTGGGAGATGGTATGGAATAATTCTGTTAAATAGGGTAGATAGGTTGTATATATCATATGTTGTGTACTAACCATGGTAGCCTCTCAAGCTCTGTAATCCAACTGATGCGTGGGAGAGGTGCCGCCCTTTTGTATCTGTAGGTTTCCTGTTCCTATAGGGCGGATCCCCTCTCTCGTGGTGCTGTCATGGGCCTCCGAAAAATACCGTTACCGGTACGTAACTTAATACTTTTTTGCATCGTATTTTATTTTTATTTTTTAAGGGGTTTGTTAAAGGGGTTAACTAATGGGACAGTTTTATAGGGTGGGTCGTTACGGACGTGGCGATACCAAATATGTGTACTTTTATTGTTTTTTTTTATTATTTTACAAAAAATAAATTTATTGGGGAATATTTTTTTTTTTTTTACTAATTGAATTAGCGATTTTTTAAAAATTATTTTTACACTTTTTTTTTAACTTTATTACATTGTCCCAGGTGGGACATCACTGTCCTGTGACAGATCGCTGATCTGTCACATCACAGATCACTGTGACAGATCAGCGATCTGTCACAGGCACTGCTGCAGACTTCCTCATGCCTGCGCTTTGCAGGCAGTGAGGAAGTCAGCTCCCTACAGGCCCCCGAAGGTCCCCGTTACCATCTTGGATCCGGGGGCCTGTAGAGAAAGAGCCCCCCGCAGCAGCGCTGCACATTGCGCTGCCATAGGGGGCTCAGGGAAGCACGGAGGGAGACCCCTCCCTGCCGATGCTTCCCTTTAACCCCCGGTACACCGCAATCGTGTTTGATGGCGGTGTACAAGGGGTTAACGTGTCGGCGGGCGGTCCGTGACCACCCCTGACACATTGTGCCGGGTGTCAGCTGTGATAATCAGCTGACACCCGGCTGCGAACAGCGGCGCTCACCATGTGAGCGTCGCTGATCGCTATGACGTACTATCCCGTCCCTGGGAATTAAGTCCCAGGGCACATGGACGGGATAGTACGTCTGATGGCAGAAAGGGGTTAAGGCTGCTCCTGGTCGTCCATTCCAAATTTAATAATAATAATATTATGTATATTAATATGTGCGCGCTCTGTAATTCGTGGTGGGAATTGGACATTTTAGGCAAGGTCTTTCTTTTAAAAATAATGACAGGCCGCAGCTTAGTTCCATTAGCGAAACATGAAAAAACGACTGTGAAATGTTTTTTCCGTTTCCTGTGGTTCTGAGTAAAATAGTTTTGTCTCCCATATTAGCCACAGTTCTGTTGTTTGGAAGATCAAGTCATAGGTGTTTCATCCATATTTCCGATATCTCCCAGGTCATAGTTATGGATCCTTCTTTGTTTTATGATGAATGAATGGAATGACATCACTTTTTCGTCAAGGTCTTTTGGCAACTTCTGTGCAATCTTTGTTCTTTGCTGCAAACATAGGCCAAATCTATTCATGAAGCGGGTGCACCATCCTGCTAATGCAACAAAATTTTCAATTCCTGGTGCTTTCAATTTGTCTTCTTTAGCCATTTGAAGGTCACGTAAGCGAATTCACATGTGTGTTACGCAGTAACCATTTTGACTACACTACATAACCCATTTATGCAATTCAGTCTCTAGAGCCTCATATGACATCTTTAAACCACGTTGAGCTTTTTTGTCTTTGGAATCTTTTCCAAGTCCGCTTTCATTTTCCGCCATTCCCTCACTTGTTTTTCGTTAACACAAAATTCCCTACTTGCAATACTGTTATTGCTTTCTTCTGCTCTTGACACAACCTTAAGTTTGAAAGCAGCTTTGTATGATCTGCGTTTTTGTTTTGGTCCAGGATTAGAAGTATTGGGATCCATTTCTAATGGGATACAAAGAAGACTTTAAAAAAGAAATCCATACCATAGCAATTCAATTCTCAAAATACGGTACGTACTGTATATCCAAGACCCGAGATATACCAGGACGTGTACTCAGCAATGCTTGGGCAAATCAAGGGACTCCATATTGAATCAGGAGCCCCATATAATGCTCCATAAAGTTCATGATGGGCCCCGTCACCATACAAAAATATGCACCATATAATGCTGCACAAAGGTTAATGATGGCCCCATAAGATGCTCCATAGAATAATATGCCCCATATAATGCTGCATAGAAGGTTAATGATGGCCTTATACGATGCTCCATACAATTATATGCCCCATATAATGCATAAAAGGTTAATGATGGCCTCATACGATGCTCCAGAGATTAATATGCCCCATATAATGCTGCATAAAAGGTTAATGATGGTCCCATAAGTTGTTCATATATAATGCTGCTGCTGCAATTCTCATCGCTGGCTCCTCAGCGTCGTCGACTCTCTGCAGTGACTGTTCAGGCAGAGAGCACGCACTAACCACATCATCGCACCCTCTGACCTGAATGTCACAGCCAAAGGACCCGGAAGACAGAGCGTGGCGGTGGAACTGGGACAGGTGAATATTACAAGTGCCGGGGGACTGAGCCAGCGGCGACACCGGCACCTGACCCCCATAGAGCACCGGTGTCCCCGGCTGCTCAGGACCTCGGCACTTGTCCCGCTGCCAACGCCGACCCTGTCAGCAGCCACTGGGACACAGAAAGAGGCTGCAGGGGAGTGCGCAGGAGATACGGGGACTTCCACCCTGCATCGGTAAAGAAGTGGTACCCGTGACTTGTGTATAAGCGAAGGGGGGTCTTTCGGCCCAAAAAGGGCTGAAAAACTTGGCTTATACACGAGTATATACAGTAATTATACAGCACAAAAAGTCTTAATATAGTAGCACTTGGATCTAATGGCATGATTATTGTTCAAAATATGTAATGCTATCAAAATTAAATCGCATCATATGTAAGAGTACAAGCAGGAACGCAGGATGCAGTGACGAGACGCAGGCAGAGCAAGGGTTAACAGGCTTATTTACAGGGGAATGTACTCCACGTATGGAGTGAGGGATTGTAGGGTGATGATAAGGAATGGGGCAGAACTGGGAGAGTGGCAGGGTAGGTCAGGGACGCTCCTCAGAGTTCCAACGATGGTACCAAAAACATCAGCACATGACGTCTCGGTGAGGTCTGTAACAGGCGGGGATCCAACAGTGGCACCGACAACAGTGGCAAGGGACATCTCGGCGAAGTCTTGGAGACAGGAAGATTTCCCGTTCTCAAACATATCTAGCACGGTACTGAGTCTAGTGTGAGGAACCGCCGGAACGGGACTTTGCTCCACGGTGTACACAAGTCTGTGGTAGCGAGGCTCTGTCCTAGCCGTCTCTCTCTGTGCGTCGCACTCACAATGCAATCTCTGCCTTCACTAGGGTCAACTCTTAGCGTGGAGGGTAGCAGGGTGCTAACAGTCAGTCGTCCACAAACGGTGAGCCTGTATGCAGGGGTCTGTCAAGTATGCGGTCACTCTTGTTCACTATCATGCCGGCTAGGCACTCGGCTTAGCTCTGCTGGCAGGGCTCTGCACAGCTCCGCTCTGCTGGCGTGGCTCCACTCTGCAGACGATGGGGGCTCCTTCTATACAGCCCATTGCCATACCAGTACTTTCTGGTGGGGGAAGCAGAGCGTGCTGTTCTCTGCCAAAAACAGGGGCTGAGAAACTCGGCTTATACACGAGTATATACGGTAATTATATAGCACATAAAGTCTTAATATAGTAGCACTTTGATCTAATGGCACGATTATTGTTCAATATATGTAATGCTAGCAAAATTAAATCGCATCATATGTAAGAGTACAAGCAGGAACGCAGGATGCAGTGACGAGACGCAGGCAGAGCAAGGGTTAACAGGCTTATTTACAGGGGAATGTACTCCACGTAGGGAGTGAGGGATTGTAGGGTGATGATAAGGAATGGGGCAGAACTGGGAGAGTGGCAGGGTAGATCAGGGACTCTCCTCAGGGTTCCAACGATGGCACCAAAAACATCAGCACATGACGTCTCGGTGAGGTCAGTAACAGGCGGGGATCCAACAGTGGCGCCGACAACAGTGGCAAGGGACATCTCGGCGAAGTCTGGGAGACAGGAAGATTTCCCGTACTCAAACATATCTAGCACGGTACTGAGTCTAGTGTGAGGAACCGCCAGAACGGGACTTTGCTCCACGGTGTACACAAGTCCGTGGTAGCGAGGCTCTGTCCTAGCCGTCTCTCTCTGTGCGTCGCACTCACAATGCAATCTCTGCCTTCACTAGGGTCAACTCTTAGCGTGGAGGGTAGCAGGGTGCTAACAGTCAGTCGTCCACAAACGGTGAGCCTGTATGCAGGGGTCTGTCAAGTATGCGGTCACTCTTGTTCACTATCATGCCGGGTACGGCACTCGGCTTAGCTCTGCTGGCAAGGCTCTGCACAGCTCCGCTCTGCTGGCGTGGCTCCACTCTGCAGGCGATGGGGGCTCCTTCTATACAGCCCGTTGCCATACCAGTACTTTCTGGTGGGGGAAGCAGAGCGTGCTGTCCTCTGCCAAAAACAGGGGCTGAGAAACTCGGTTTATACACGAGTATATACGGTAATTATATAGCACATAAAGTCTTAATATAGTAGCACTTTGATCTAATGGCACGATTATTGTTCAATATATGTAATGCTAGCAAAATTAAATCGCACCATACATATAAGACTCAATTTCAAGCATGTTTTACAGAGGATTCCCATTACAATTAGATATTAGAAGGGCTGAGGAAAATCCATAAGGGTGAGAACACCCCCATTAGTTGGGGCTGGCAACTCACCACATGAAAAATGGGGGAGACAAGCCTCGTTAAAGAAATGTGTCTCAACCCCAAATTCTCAAATGGATAATATACTCCTCTTAAGCCACATGTTAAATCTTTTCAATAGAGGGAATTATCCTCAAATCACAGAGCGGTCCCTTGTATCAAGAGTAAGTATATCTATATATTATTGCTCCGTCTCAAATTCTAATGACAAACTACAAAACAAAAAAGAAATAAAAATAAAAAACACCTTGCCAATCCTTCTGAATGGGACAAGCCATGGATCATGACACTTGATTGTATTCACATTTTGCGAAAAAGAAAAAAAAATTGAATTTTTTCTTTTAGAAATAAAAAAAACAAAACAATAGGCACTAACCCAAGCAAAAAGAAAAAGAATCCAGTTGAAGCATATAGAAGACACCACAAAGAGTAACTCATAAAAGGACTTATTGTAATTCACGTTTAATCCAAAAGGTTTTAATGTATTTAACCTCCGGATCCATAATAATTCCATAGTTTTAAGCATTTTAACACAATCACCGCCGCATCTCAAAGGGGGGATCTGATCAATGATACAAAATTTAAGATGTCTTCCAGTGTGATCCTGTTCTGATGACTAATGTAAATAATTATAATTATGTATACACTTTAATTTAGACCCAGAAATGGTGAATCTGATAAAGGATGAGTTCTCTTACTCATGGGAAGTATCAGAGATTTCCTTTTTAGGAATTAGTTTAACAAACCCACTAAGCCGAACCCTGGAGACCAACTTACTGAAACTATTTAGGGTCATTCAAACTTACTAGATAAATGTGACAAAACAAATACCTCACTGTTGGGTAGAATGGTCAGATACAAGATGCTGATCCTCCCTAGACTTCTATATATTTTTAGGAACGTCCCTTTAATTATGTCTTCATCCTGGATTCACAAATTTCACAAACAGCTATCATGTTTGATTTGGCACAAAAAAATCACCAAGAATAAGTAAAAATATCCTTTTCAAAAGTAAAGATAAAGGGGTATAGCGCTCCCTAATTTACAAGCTTATTATGAAGCAAATATTACCCTACAAAGTGGAAAGTGGCTTATACCCAACATGGAACACAATTGGGTTCCTTTGGAACAAGACCAAAATAATCAAAACCCATTAATATCCCTAATTTTACTACATTTATTGGTTCCCTCCCTTCCACTACCTTCCCATCCATTATTAAATGCCACAAGTACACAATGGAAAAAAATTAAATAAATTAGCATCTCAGAATCTATCCTCTTCCACCAGAAATAGCGCCATTAAGTATTTTCTTTCCTATTTTTCCTAATTTTCCATACAGTAAATGGTCTAAACGAGGCATCAAAGTCTGTTCACGTCTACTTACAGGTCTCAATAAAGATATTATAGCAAATTTTGAAACTTTAACATTTACATTTGGTCTACCAGATGAGGAACTCTACAACCTCCTAGATCTTAGAAAATGTATTAGAAGCAAAATCTCTCCCCTTTGTTTTACCTAAAGCTATTAATACTCTTTTAAGAAATCTCCATTTGGTTTCAAGGTGGAATATGAAAAATATATATCCTCTGTTTATTTCAGACAGGGAATTTGTCATGCAAAATCATATAATCAAATGGGAACAAGATGAATGTAAAAACATTTCTAATAAAACTTGGTAACGAACCTTTAAATTGATGGATAAAAACGATATCAACTCCAATATTCAGGAAGATTATTTTACATTTTTTGCAAGATGGCATCTTACCCCTAATAGACTCAACTCCGCTTTCCCATCTTATCCAGACACATGGTGGAGAGGATGTGGAGTTAAAGGCCTAGGACAACTCATAAAGTCCCATGGCTTCCAGTACCACCTGTATGCAGATGATACTCATATCTACCTCTCTGGCCCAGATGTCACCTCTCTGCTGTCCAGAATCCCGGAGTGTCTATCAGCCATATCCTCCTTTTTCACCTCTCACTTCCTAAAACTCAACATATACAAAACTGAACTCATTATCTTTCCTCCATCTCACGTATCTTCCCTACCCGGTCTATCTATTATGGTAAATGGCATCATGCTCTCTCCCGCACCTGAAATCTGCTGCCTTGGAGTAACTCTTGACTCTGACCTGTCCTTCAAACCGCATGTCCAATCTCTTGCCACCTGCTGTCGCCTCCAACTCAAAAATATTTCCAGAATCCGTCCCTTCCTCAGTCCTCAATCTACTAAAACTCTTGTACATGCCCTCATCATCTCCCGCCTTGACTACTGGAACACTCTCCTCTGTGGCCTCCCTCTGCTAACTCTCTTGCACCACTCCAGTCTGTCCTCAATTCTGCTGCCCAACTAATCCACCTCTCTCCTCGCTACTCCCCTGCCTCTCCCCTCTGCAAATCCCTCCATTGGCTCCCAGTTCCCCAACGAATCCAGTTCAAACTACTAACACCGACCTACAAAGCCATCCACAACCTTTCCCCTCCCTATATCTCTGAACTAATCTCCCAATATCTTCCCACACGTACTCTTCGATCCTCACAAGACCTCCTCTTCTCCACAGTTATTAGTTCCTCACACAACCGCATCCAAGATTTCTTCCGAATATCCCCTATCCTCTGGAATGCCATGCCTCAACACGTCCGATTATCCACCACCCTCGGATCCTTCAAACGGAACCTGAAAACCCATCTTTTCAGGAAAGCTTACAGACTGCAATAACCATTCTGCAGCCTCACCACCGCCTGAGCTGCCGCCTCATCACCACAAGAGCAGCTGTACCCCTGATCTTCTGTCTCTTCCCCACTATCCCGTAGAATGTAAGTCCGCAAGGACAGGGTACTATTCCCTCTGTACCAGTCTGTCACTGTAAATTTGTTGTGGAAACTGTTTACTGTTAACGATATTTATAACTTTGTATGTAATCCTCCTCATGTACAGCACCATGGAATTAATGGCGCTATATAAATAAATAATAATAATAATAAATAATAATAAAAAGGCAATATAATGCACATATTTTGGTCGTGTCCAAAAATAAAACCCTTTTTGGAAGGAGGTTTATGATCTTATTTTTAAAATAGGGAAATACAAATTAATTATGTCTCCTCAATGCTCTCATTTGTCCAAAATGCTTATTGGTGCCAAGTGGAAATCCAATACCAATCCCAGGCTCAATATGCTAATAGACAGGGCAGGGGGTTGAGCAGGGGGTTGGACCAGATGGCCCAGGAGGTCCCTTCCAACTCTACCATTCTATGATTCTAGACAGATTAGCATCCCATAACACCTTGAAATCAGTTTTTGCCTTGAACAACAACTCCCTTACAAAGTGTAAATCTAAATGGGCATTATGGAATTCAGTTTTTATCCACATGCAGAGTCCTTTACAACTGACTGATATGACTCTATAGCCAGTGGATATGTCGAGTAGTAATCTTTTAAGATTGTTGCTCTTTCCCTTCTCCCCACTCTCAATGGATTATTGTTTTGTCCTGTTCTCCTTTCTTACCCCTAATTTCCCCTTTGTCCTACTGTATCCAAGTTCACCTCCTACACTCCCCCTTTATTCCTTTTCCAAATTATCCTGTCTATATTTTTATTATTATTCTTTATATCGTTTCTGTGGCATTATTTGACATACGCCAATAACATTATATATGTTGAATTTCAACTCCTGTTATATTGTCGCATATAACCTTTTCCCCCACTATGATATTGTAAAATTCCCCCAAATAAAAATTATTGATACAGAAAACACCTTTTTGATGTTCAGGCAGCCTGAAAGAAGTTTTCATATCATCTGAGGATATTGGTCTTGCTTCCAACCTACTGGGGGCCAGGATAGTTCTCATAGTGGGTGCTCTCCTAAAAGAAATGCCTGGGTTTCTGGGGAGGGGCTCACCTAAAGTTTGATCATTGGCTAATATACAAAGCTCGAAAAAATAAAGGGAACACAAAAATCCCACATCGTAGATATCTCTGAATGAAATATTCCAGTTGCAAATCTTTATTCATTACATAGTGGAATGCGTTGAGAACAATAATACATAAACAGGATCAATTTACCGCATTTTTTGGACTATAAGATGCATTTCTTTCCTCCAAAAATGTGAGGAGATTGGGCTGGCCATGACAGGGATTTCATATGGTGATCCTACATTCCCACATTAATTGACTTAGTTGTGTGGCATGGTGCATTGTCCTGCTGGAAAAACCAGTCCTCAGAGTTGGGGAACATTGCCTGAGCAGAAGGAATCAACAGTTTTTCCAGGATAACCTTGTATGCAGCTTGATTCATACGTACTTGGCAAAGATTAACCTTCCCAATTCCAGCCTTGCTGAAGCATCCCCAGATCATCACCGATCCTCCACCAAATTTCACAGTGGTGCAAAACACTGTGGCTTTACACCTCTCCAGGTCTCCGTCTAACCTTTAGAGGACCAGGTGTTGGGAAAAACTGAAAATTAGACTCATCAGAGAAGATTACCTTACTCCAGGACACTGATGTGTAAAAATTGGACAGCACTTGCATGGTGCGAGTGCTCTGCGATTTTTTTTTTTTTTTTTTGTCGCATCCATTGACTTGCATTGGCGAGTCTCGGCCGAGATATGCTGCAAACCGTAGCATGCTGCAATTTTTTTATCAGTCCGATTTTAGCTGAGAAAAAAATCGCAGATGAGATGTAACTCATTGAATAACATTGGTCCGAGTGCAATACGATTTTTTATCGGATTTCACTCGTCCGTTTTTCTCGCAAATGGGTACGCACCCTTAAGGCCCCGTCTCACTAAGCGACTTACCAGCGATCCCGACACCGATATCAAGGTGTCAGGATCGCTGGTAAGTCGCTATGTGATCGCTGGTGAGCTGTCACACAGACAGCTTCACCAGCCATCAGCACAGCGATGCCGAGCGCCCGGCATCGCTGGCCATCCCTGTAAAAAATAGAATCAAAATAAAAAATATAGTTATTCTCACCTTCTGACGTCCCGTTCAGCCATCCCGCCTCTCTCCACGCTCCGGTCCCAGTGATCCTTTGCACGAATGACCGCGAGATGTCACGGTCTCGCGGGATAACAAAGTCTCGTGCAAAGGATCACTGGGACCGGAGCGTGGAGAGAGGCGGGATGGCTGAACGCGACGTCGGAAGGTGAGAATAACTATTTTTTATTTTTTTTTATTATTTTTTACACCTGATCGCTGGTCTCCCGCCTGTCACACGCAGCGATGCGTGCTGGCCAGCGGGAGACCAGCGACCAAAGAAATGTCCAGAGATTTCTTGCAGCGATCAGCGATACTGGCAGGGGGGCCGCTCGCTGATCGCTGTCACACACACCGATCTCGCTGGTGAGATCGCTGTTACGTCACAAAAGTTGTGACTCAGCAACGATCTCGCTACCGAGATTGCTTAGTGAGACGGGGCCTTTAGGGATCTTCTCTCAGACCTGGATTAAAGCAACAGTCAACTCCTGGACAGTCTGTGGTGCAACATAGTAGGAGGGAAAGAGACCTGAAGGCCCAGATGTGCTCGCTTGGATTCAAGCCTGGGGAACGGGCGGGTCAGTCCATAGCATCAATGTCTTCATCAAGCAGGAACTCCTGACACACATCAGCCACCTGAAGCCTAACACTGTCATTAGGGATGAGTGAGTAGTGAAATACTCGTACTCGCTGTACTCGTTACGAGTAGCTCCTAATACTCGGGTACTCGTAACGAGTCCAATGTAAGTCTATGGGAAATGCGAGTAATGGGCCGAGAATGTGTGTGGGCGGAGACTGTGTGCATGGAGAATGTGTGCGAGGGTCTGTAGGGCCGTGTGTGTTTGTGTCAGGCTCTGCAGGCTCTGATGGACCTGTGCGGGGCCATGCCGGGCTGTGCAGGGTCTGTGCCGGGCTATGCGGGCATTGTCAGATGGGACTACTTGTTCCATCTGGCTATGCCCGCTACAGTGACAGCATTAGCGTATGATGGGAAAGTAGTATTCCCATCATCCGGCTAATGTGAATGTAAAAAAAAAAAAAAAGATACAGAACATACAACATATAACATACAGTACGTACACATAACATACAACACATAACATAGAGTACATACTCATCGCACACACCTAATTCCCCGAAGCCATTGATCACCTGTAAAGAAATTAAAATAATAAACCAACCTATACTCACCTTTACACCGTAATCCCATTAATAACGAGGGTCCCACGTCGATCTCCCATGGAGAGCAGCCGCATCAGCTGTTGCGACCGCTCTCCAGGGGCTCCAGCGATACAGTGATGCTGCGCGGCTCTGCTCTGCTAACCTCGTACACACGCAGCTCCGCACACCTCATACACAGACGGCTCTGCTCCGTACACCTTGTACACATGCAGCTTCGCTCTGTACACCTCGTACACACACACAGCTTTGCTCTGTACACCTCGTACACACGCAGCTTTGCTCCATACATGTCGTACACATGTGGCTCCACTCCGTACACCTCGTACACACAGGGCTCCGCTCCGTTCACCTCATACACACACAGCTCCGCTCCGTACATCTCGTACACACACGGCTCTGCTCCGTACATCTCGTACACACACGGCTTCACTCCGTACACACGCGGCATTGCTCTGCACACCTCGTACACATGTGGCTCCGCTCCGCACACTTCGTATACGTGGCTCCGCTCCGCACACCTCGTACACACGCGGCATTGCTGTGCACACCTCGTACACATGTGGCTCCGCTCCGCACACTTCGTATACGTGGCTCCGCACACCTCGTACGCACTCGGGTCCTCTCCGTACACCTCGTACGCACGCAGCTCCGCTCCGTACACCTCATACACATGCGGCTCCGCTCCGTACACCTCGTACACACATGGCTCTGCTCCGTACACCTTGTACACACACGGCTCCGCTCCGAACACCTCGTCCATACACAGCTCCTCTCCGTACCCCTCGTACACACATGGCTCCGCTCCGTACACCTCGTACACACGCGGCTCTGCTCCGTACACCTCGTATACACACGGCTCCGCTCCATACACCTCTCAGACACACGACTCTGCTCAGTACTCTGCTTCCTACACACACGGCTCTGCTACATCCACACTGTAAACCCCTCCTGACCCCACACAGAAACTTCCCCTCATCCAGCACCATGACAACCAGCACAGCAGAGTCCTGCATACACTGAGGTCCTGATCATGTGACCCCTGACTCCTCCCCTCCTGTGACCTCATCACAGGTCCTGTGCGCACAGTAGTGATGGGTAAAATGCGTTTTTTTGGTGAGCCGGCTCTTTTGGCTCCGAAAACGGCTCTTCATTTCCTATTACCTTTGGCTTTAAATTTGAAGCCAAATTCTGGTATGTGTTAACCCATGATTGTATACCTTTTAGTAAAAATCTACACATGTGCCAATTTATGACATAAAACAGAATAGTTTCCAGAATAACCAGATTTTATATTTGCTGTAAAAACTTTAACAAACACAAAATGAACATGCAAAATAGCAACAAGATCCTAATTATCAGTGCCACATTTTAAAGCTACCTTCACACTTCGCAAGTTCGCTGTGGGCTGTCTGCTGCAAACAGTCTGCAGCAAAACTGCAGTGTCACATGTCGCATCTGCATCCAGGCGGATTTAGATAAGGAATTTGTGCCGTTGTGGGTCGGGCGGTGACAGCACGGAGCTGTGCGATCGGTCCCCGGAGGCCAATCACGGAGTTCTGTGCGCATGTCATGCGTGCGCACAGAACTGCCTGTCGCATCTCCGGCCCCGCCCCCTGAGGCAGGGGCATAAGAGAAAATGCAGCGCTGGAGCCGGGAAAGGTAAGAATTGAGCCTACCCCTTTAAACCTGATAATTTCCAAAATAACAGCGTGTGTGTTAACTTAAAAACAATCACAAGAGGGCAAGGAATGCTTGTCACAGATTGGAGGGGGGCGGGGCTGTGAGTCAGTGCTATGTGCGGCAGCAGGAGGAGCATGCATTCTTTCTCAGTCTCCTGGATAAGATCAGAGTGACTACTGCCGGGAGGAGCGGGGCAAGAGGGGACTGACTGTGAAACGTGAACTGGCAAAGAGCCGTTTAAATTTCAATTGGCTCCCTGCCAGGAGCCGGCTCATATGATTCACTATAAAGAGCCGGCTCCTTCGGGAGCTACCCATCACTAGCGCACAGAGCAGCCATCTATGAGGAGTGCGGATCTGCGGGTGGAGGTAGGTGCTGGAGATTCCCCATTACTGGGCACGGGGAATGTTCTGTTTCCTGTAATAGATACATACGACCCAACTATGGAAGACAGGAAGGGAGGAAACGGATTGTTGTCATAGTACAGGGCCCCATTCTTTGCACCATGCAGTGTAATGTTCCCACAGGACCACCATTCACCCCACACACAGTATAATGTCCCCACAGTACTGCCATCCCCCCACACAGTATAATCTCACAGTAGCGCCATTCTCTCTACACAGTATGATGTTCCCACAGTACCGTCACCCTCCCACCCACATACTGTAATGTTCCCAGAGTACCTCCTTAGGCTCCTGAGGTCCTAGTCCTGAAGTTTTACAGTTGGAATAATCCCTCTGTAAAATGGTTTTACCTTTGCCTGCTTCCCTACTTGTATACTCTTGAGCATGTATACATGCATGTAGGGGAGCAGGCCTTACTAGATATTGAGGATTTGCACAGTAATATACCGCATGAGGATGGTGTCAGAGGAGTAAGAGATTTCTTGAATTCAAGAGTAATAGAGGGTAGTAAACATAATGACTTCATGGAGGACCTTCTAAAATTCACTCTTACTCATAACCTCTTTCTTTTTGACAGGAAGTACTTCCAACAACTGCTCAGGGGTACTGCAATGGGGAGCCGCTGTGCCCCCTCATAAGCTAAACTATTCCTGGGCTGGTGGGAGGAATATTCAGGGACTATCATAAGTAGTGGCATATATATATTTTGGATTATGGTATAGTATATTAACAACATTTTTATCACCTGGTCAGGGATGAGTGAACAATTTCATGAATTTGTCAGGGAACGCAACATCCATAGAGTGGGCCTTAGATTTACTTCCAGTTTAATTATAACTAGGAACAGTGGCGTATCCGGGGGGGGCAGCCGGGGCAGTTGCCCCGGGCGCAGCCAGCAGGGAGGCGCAGTCGGGCCGCCTAATGCAGTGGTCCGCAGTGTCTCCCCCCCGGCGGCTGCGCTCTGCCGCCCACCATCCTGTGAGCCGGCTGTTCTCTGTGACGGCTGTCAAGCTGACAGCCGACGCAGAGAAGGAGGCCGCGCCGGCTCCCAGGCAGCAATTGTACTGGCGTCTATACAGACGCCAGTACAATTAGCTCTGACCGCCGGGTCAGAGCGACGTCAGCAGCGTGATCATGTCATGTGATCACGCTGCTGACGTCACTCCCCGGCGCCCAGAGCAAACACTGGTGGTAAGTGTGCTCCTCTGTGGAGCTGAAGAACCACCGAAGATGGGAGATGGGGGGGTGTTAATGAGTGGGGGCTTATTGAGTGGGGATGGGGGTTAATGAGTCGGGGGGTTAATGAGTGGGGGTTAAAGTGTGGGGGTTAATGAGTGGGGGGTTAATGAGTGGAGATGGGGTTTAATGTGGGGATGGGGGTTAAAGTGAGGGGGTTAATGTGGGGATGGGGGTTAATGAGTGGGGGGGTTAATGAGTGAAGATGGGGGTTAATGAGTGGGGGGTTAATGAGTGGGGATGGGGGTTAATGAGTCGGGGGGTTAATGAGTGGGGGGTTAATGAGTGGAGATGGGGTTTAATGTGGGGATGGGGGTTAAAGTGAGGGGGTTAATGTGGGGATGGGGGTTAATGAGTGGGGGGTTATTGAGTGGAGATGGGGGTTAATGTGGGGATGGGGGTTAAAGTGAGGGGGTTAATGTGGGGATGGGGGTTAATGAGTGGGGGTTAATGAGTGAAGATGGGGTTTAATGAGTGGGGGGTTAATGAGTGGAGATGGGGGTTAATGTAGAGATGGGGGTTAAAGTGTGGGGGTTAATGTGGGGATGGGGTTAATGAGTGGGGGGGTTAATGTGTGGGGGTTTTAAGTATGGGGGTTATTGAGTGGGGCGTTAATGAGTGTGGGGGTTAATGAGTGGCTATGGGGGTTAATGTGGGGATGGGAGTTAATAAGTGGGGGGGTTAATGTGAAGGGGGGTTAATGTATGGGGTTTAATGAGTGGAGATGGGGTTAATTAGTGGGGGTGGGGGTACATAATGTGTCGGGGGATTTGGGAGTGGGGATGGGGGATACTTAATGTGTGGGGGGATTTGGAGTGGGGATGGGGGGTACTTAATGTGTGTGGTGGATTTGGAGTGGGGATGGTATTTAACGTGTGTGGGGAGATTTGAGGACACAAAATGAAGAGTATGTATGAGGGCATATATCAGGAAGCAGTATGGGGGATGGGTGCAGACAGTAAGGGGTGCGAACGGATGAATTTATGTGGGCACAGTATGGGGAGTGAGGGTGATGGGATGTGTGCAGACACAGTATGGGGAGTCGAGGATATGTGTGAGCAGACAGTATAGAGAGTGAGGGGGTAAATATATGAGGAGACAGTATGGTGAACAGGAGGATGATAGAGGAGACAGTATGAGGAGGGAGGGGAATAGTGTGAGGCGACAGTATATTGCAGACATTTTTATTTAGGAGCATTATAATGACACTTCTATCTTTAAGGGCATCGTGTGAAGATTTGCTGCAGAAGACCGGAGAAGATGGAAGTCTGCTGAGACGAGATGTGGATGAGAAAACTCATCATGGGGTCTGGACAAGAAGAAGAAAAGGAGAACGACTGCAGAGACGACGTCATCTATAAGGTACCTGGATGTAAATATTATTAGTGATACTGACTAATTCTCATGTTTTTATTTGTTAGGAACATTAAAGGGGATGTCCAGGTTTGTGCTGAGTCTACAGTCATTCTATGTGACTGCAGACTTCTGAATTCTCACAGTGCTCACTGAATGCTGTCAGGATTCTCTCGTGCCGGTAATTTACATACATGCGGTCACATGCTGACTAGACATGTGTGGCCTCACTCAATGAAAATGAACAGAGCGAGGCCGGGCACGTCTAGTCGGAATGTGGCCAGAAGTATACAAATCACATACTTGTGCTGACATGACTGTACATCGGCAAGGGAGAATCCTAAAAGTGTGCAATGCATTCATTGTGAGAATTCAGAAGCTCCAATGTCAGGACTCAGCTCTGCAGGTTCCAGTGTCATCACACGGACACTTCACTCATATGCGATTTTCATAGATGTGGTCTTGTGACAGCGAGCTTCTCTTCCTGCTTTCAGTTTTTTACTGAACATTGAGAGCATTAGGGAGAGCAGCTCGTGGGTACATGGCTAAGTGTGTAAGTCACATATGTACTTTTTTTTTTGGGGGGGGGGGGGGGGCGCCGAACCAAATTCTTGCCCCGGGTGCCAGAAAGCCTAGATACGCCTCTGACTAGGAATGAGCGAATACCTTTGGAGAACTCCTTATTCGAATAGCTATAGCGTTTACTGAATAGCTGCATCGGGAACCCAGATACCTGGAGCGCTCCAAACAGGCCGTACATGCATGTGTAATGTGTTGAGTCTGTCACACAGCCGCGACACATGCAGCTGCAGCTCCAAACAGCTGATTATCGGGAGCGCTCCAGGTATCCGGTTTCCCGATGCAGCTATTGGGTAAGCACTATAGCTATTTGGATAAGGACTTATCCGAAGCTATTCGCTCATCCCTAATTATAACCAGTTGCCTTTCCTAGATGTACTAACGCAGGAAGAACGGATGGGACTCTAGGGACATTCATCTAACATAAACCTACAAGCCCTAATAAACTATTGAGGTGGGATAGCCACCACCCCATCCCCCTTAAAAAAAGGAATACCCAAGGGTCAATTTTTACGATTGAGAAGAAACTGTTCTATGTCACAGATTCTAATATACAGGCAATAGACATGAACACCAGATTCAGGGAAAAAGGATACCCACAGTACATTTTGGGTTTTTCACACGATCGTTTGCAGAAAAACGGGAGAGACAGACACTTCTCCGCACCTAGCCAAGAGACCAAGAAAAAGATGGGATAACATGTATAATACGAACTTGTGACAATCACAGTGACAGTATCTTTAATAATAATAATAATAATCTTTATTTATATAGCGCCAACATATTCCGCAGCGCTTTACAGTTTAACAGTTTCAAAACACAAGTCATAAGTAACAACATTAACAATGCAATAATTAAAGTAAAATAAGACGACCCTGCTCCTGAGAGCTTACAATCTACAATGAGGTGGGGGAGATACAAAGTACAGGTGTGTAATTACAATGATGTATTTACAGTGAAGGTCCGGCCATCTTGCGGGAGTGAAGGATGGATGGAGATAGTGAATAGGCTACTCATGCACACTTACACATAGAATGACTTTAATGAATGTGATAGGCCGCTCTGAACAAATGTGTTTTGAGGGAGCGCCTAAAACTATGCAAATTGTGGTTAGTCCTAATTTCTTGGGGTAGAGCATTCCAGAGGATAGGAGCAGCACGGGAGAAGTCTTGGAGTCGGGAGTGGGAGGTACGGATTAGTGCAGAGGTTAGTCGAAAGTCATTTGCAGAGCGCAGCGGTGGGCTAGACCGATAGACAGAAATGAGGGAGGAGATGTAGGAGGGTGCCGCACCGTGGAGAGCATTGTGGGTGAGAACAAGTACTTTGAATTGGATCCTATAATGAATGGGCAGCCAGTGTAATGAATGAAGAAGAGCCGACACGTCCAAGTACCGATTAGCCAGATGGACGACCCTGGCTGCTGCATTATGTATGGACTGGAGAGGGGATAGTCGAGTGACGGGATCAGTGCTACAGTGAGGGTTTTTGTTGTTTCCATGGTGAGAAAAGGGCGGATTCTAGAGATGTTCTTTAGGTGTAAGCGGCAAGAGTGGGCAAGAGATTGTATATGGGATGTGAAGGAGAGATTGGGGTCAAACATAACACCCAGACAGCGTGCCTGCTGCCGGGGTGTTATTGTGGTACCACCCATGGAGAGGGAAATGTCAGATTTAGGGAGGTTAGTAGATGGCGGGAGCAGAAGAAGTTCAGTTTTGGAGAGGTTGCGTATCCTCAGAAAACACTGGGATATACTTTTGACCGACCCGGAACAAAGGGGTGCTGTGGGATGCAATCCCACAATAACTTTCAGAAAGGGTTGGTCAATTAGGGACCATTTAGTGCAGTTTCTGTAAAAAACCTGCACCCAGGGGGACTTGGCTAGATAAAAAAATCTGCGGTTTCTGTAGATGTGGAGAATATTGTACCTGTAATTGGATGAGACCATGTAACTCTTTCTCGATTTGCTCCATGGATAAATCCTTTTTCCAGAGGGAAAAAGCCTAGAAAAGTTTTAAAACCTCAGGTCTTTTATATGTGGCCACATGAGCCTGCCCCCTAGATGATGCCCCAAAGAACAAGCGGGAGTTTAGGAGGAGGGTAGGGGAGCATTTGTGTGATATGCGCCATGGTCGGGACACTCCATTAGTGAGACACGTGAACAGTCTACATCGAGGTGACACCGGAGACATCTCCTTTTGAATCACTGAGGTGGTTAAACCCAAAGTGAGAGGAGGTGATCGCAAGAGATTTGTCCTCCAAAAGGAAAGTGACATGATTTTTAAACTGGATTCACTCTTCCCTATGGGACTCGATAAGTAAATTTTCTGTTTTTTATGAATACATCCCCATTCTGGATTACATTTTTGGATTTTATCCTATACCTATTGCTACTCAGATCCCTGTGAATGGAGGTCACATATTGTTGTACTTTACTGAGATATCTGAGTTTCAATATCAGAATTATTTCTTAATCAACATGTGTCCATATAATAGCTGTGGGCGCTTCACATAACAATATCAAACTATCCCGTACATGTGAATACAGGACTAAGAAGAGATCCCAAGATGAATAAAAACAATTTTATTTCCTTTATTTATTTATTTTTTTTAAAAAATGCAACAAAAATAAAAAGCAAAAATGCCGTATATGGGGACGCTAGAACACACCTGTGTAATAATCCTTATGGGGCTGATAATAACAACAGTCCAGAAATATAAGCATAAATTCAGGGAATTAAATAATATTCTTATGCAGACATGCAATTATCCTCATAACATATAGAAGTCAAAGAACAGTGTCCAACAAATGTTAATATACAGCGAAGGAGGAACAGATAATAGTATCAAATCACTAAGCATAAAAATTACCCTGTGACATGTGAATATAATAAACAATAGCTGACTGAAGTAATCCGAAAAGTCTCCTAATCACATAGGTGGCATAGCCTGTATATTACTAAGAAATACCCAAGTGCATGGTAACACAATAAATAGGGTCACAAGCGGAGAGGAACAGTCCTTAAATACCCCGAATATAACTGCATCAATGATAAGTAATATGGCCAAAAAGCCTGTGTTAGGACATAATTACCGAAGGTAAACGGAGGTGCTCCTGGCGTCCCCTCACCCCTCGATGAAGTACAACAATATGTGACCTTAGTAATATACAGGCTATGCCACCTATGTGATTAGATTTTTCTGATTACTATAGATGGCCGGTGGGGATGGAGTCAGTGACGGACTCTGGACAAATATGTTTCTAGAGCCGTAGTAGAAGATGAAGATGTCGTCCTCATCATGAAGGAGTTATTTCTCCTGTCCCGTGTAATGAATATCTCCTGCAGTATTGCTAATGCCGATTCCAGTGTCGGTAATGAGACGAGAATTAGCGTTATGGAAGATGAGTCTATGAGGAACGTATTCAGCTGCCGACTCCGAGGGAGAAACTGCTTGTTGTCTGTGGCCTAAATATATAGGTTTTATTAGTAGATGTAAAGAAGAAAACTAAATACTGTAAAGTAATAAATCTCCTCATATGTTTCCCTTATTATCTCCAGTAATTGTATTATTACACAGGATTTTTATGATGTTACATCGGCTCATCTTCTCATTCAGGTCTCTACAATATCGGATCCTCTCAGTGAAGATCTTCTATATAAGAGAATTTTCCCGATTTACCCATCAAGGGTGGATATGGACAGAGACAAGATGGTGGAGAGGATATTTCATCTCACCATAGAGATCCTCTTCCGGCTTACTGGAGAGGTGAGAGATTCTGATGACGTCACATTACATCATTCTTATCTATGGGAATAACAGATGGACAGAACTGGAGAGGTGAGGACTCTGGAAATGTCTGTAGTTAGATTTATTAATGTGTCTCTCCATAACCAGGATTACACAGTAGTGAAGACCTCTAGTGAGCGCTGTCAGGACCCTGTGTCAGAGGGATGGGTAAGACCACTGAGCCCAATCACGAGATTTCCACCTCACCCTCTGATACATGAGGACATCAATGACCAGAAGATACTGGAACTCACCTACAAGATGATTGAGCTGCTGACTAGAGAGGTGACACTGCTGGGAATGCTGGGACATTATATAGTAATGCTATGAAGGGATCGGGGGGATGACGGTATCATTGTATGTGTTAGGTTCCTATAAGGTGTCAGGACGTCGCTGTCTATTTCTCCATGGAGGAGTGGGAGTATTTAGAAGGACACAAAGATCTATACAAGGATGTCATGATGGAGGTTCCCCAGCCCCTCACATCACCAGGTAATAGACAGGACTAAATACACACGGCCTATAAGTATCTGTATGTAAAGAATAAATTCAGTCCTTGTATGTGTTTCCTCCAGGTCTATCCAGTAAGAGGACAACATCAGAGAGATGTCCCCGTCCTCTTCTTCCACAGGACTGTAAACAAGAGGATCCCAATGTTCCTCAGGATCATCAGGTAGATGGAGAGAAGGTGTCATGAGATCTCCCCTATGATGTGTAGACGGCTGTGAAGGTCTTGTGCTCAGTCTTGTTTTATCCACCAGTGTTATATGTTTTATACTTAGAATCATAGTTTCAGTTATATTCCTTTGTTCCTAGTTTTCCATGTGTAAATTGGAAAAAGGATGATCCCTGTACACTGACATCCCTTCAAATACAGTGGGTACGGAAAGTATTCAGGTTCCTTGAAACTTTCACTCTTTGTTTCATTGCAGCCATTTGTTAAATTCAAAAAAGTTCATTTTTTTCTCATTAATGTGCGCTCTGCACCCCATCTTGACTGAAAAAAAAACGGTAATGTAGAAATTTTTGCAAATTTATTAAAAAGAAAAAAGAAATATCTCATGGTCATAAGTATTCAGACACTCATATTTAAGTCACATGCTGTCCATTTCCTTGTGATCCTCCTTGAGATGGTTCTACTCCTTCATTGGAGTCCAGCTGTGTTTAATTAAACTGATAGGACTTGATTTGTAAAGGCACACACCTGTCTATATAAGATCTCACAGTGCATGTCAGACCAAATGAGAATCATGAGGTCAAAGGAACTTGCCAAGGAGCTCAGAGACAGAATTGTGGCAAGGCACAGATCAGGCCAAGGTTACTAAAGAATTTCTGCAGTACTCAAGGATCATAAGAGCACAGTGGCCTCCATAATCCTTAAATGGAAGAAGTTTGGGACCACCAGAAGTCTTCCTAGACCTGGCCATCCAGCCAAACTGAGCAATCATGGGAGAAGAGCTTTGGTGAGAGAGGTAAAGAAGAACCCCAATATCACTGTGGCTGAGCTCCAGAGATGCAGTAGGGAGATGGGAGAAAGTTCCACAAAGTCATCTATCGCTATAGCCCTCCACCAGTCAGGCATTTATGGCAGAGTGGTTTGACGGAAGCCTCTCCTCAATAACAGACATATGAAAGCCCTCATAAAGTTTGCTAAAAAACACATGAAGGACTCCCAGACTATGAGAAATAAGATTCTCTGGTCTGATGAGACGAAGATTGAACTTTTTGTTGATAATTCTAAGCGGTATGTGTGGAGAAAACCAGGCACTGCTCATCACCTTCCCAATACAATCCCAACAGTGAAACATGGTTGTGGCAGCATCATGTTATGGGGTATTTTTCAGCTGCAGGGACAGGACGATTGGTTGCAATTGAAGGAAATATGAATGCGGCCAAGTACAGAGATATCCTGGATGAAAATCTCTTCCAGAGTGCCCTGGACCTCAGACTTGGCTGAAGGTTCACCTTCCAAAAAGACAGTGACTTTAAGCACACAGCTAAAATAACAAAGGATTGGCTTTAGAACAACGCTGTGACCATTCTTGACTGGCCCAGCCAGAATCCTGATCTAAACGCAAATGAGCATCTCTGGAGAGACCTGAAAATGGCTGCCACCAACGATCCCCATCCAACCTGATGGAACTGTAGAGGATCTGCAAGGAAGAGTGGCAGAGGATCCCAAAATCCAGGTGTGAAATACTTGTTGCATCATTCCCAAGAAGACTCATAGCTGTGCTAGCTCAAAAGGGTACTTCTACTCAATACTGAGCAAAGGGTCTGAATACTTATGACCATGTGATATTTCAGTTTTTCTTTTTTAATAAATTTGTAAAAATGTCCAGATTTCTGTTTTTTTTCAGTCAAGATGGGGTTCATAGTGTACATTAACCCCTTCCTGACATCCGACGTACTATCCCGTCCATGGGCCCCGGGCCCCTATGCCCATGGACGGGATAGTACGTGCTACCGCGATCAGCGGCGCCCACATGGTGAGCGCCGCTGATCGCTGCCGGGTGTCAGCTGATTATCACAGCTGACACCCGGCACAATGTGTCAGGGGCGTTCACGGACCGCCCCCGACACGTTAACCCCTTGCACACCGCAATCAAACATGATCGCGGTGTACCGGGGGTTAAAGGGAAGCATCGGCAGGGAGGGGGCTCCCTCCGTGCTTTCCTGAGCCCCCCACGGCAGCGCAATGTGCAGCGCTGCTGCGGGTGGCTCCTTTCCTGCAGGCCCCCGAATCCAAGATGGCGACGGGGACCTTCGGGGGCCTGCAGGAAGCTGGCTTCCTCAGTGCCTGCAAAGCGCAGGCATGAGGAAGCCTTCTGCACTGCGTGTGACAGATCGCTGATCTGTGATGTGACAGATCAGCGATCTGTCACAGGACAGTGATGTCCCACCTGGGACTATTTAATAAAGTTAAAAAAAAAATAAAAAAAAGTGTTAAAATAAATTTAAAAAAATCGCCAAATAAATTAGAAAAAAAAAAAATATTCCCCCAAATAAATCCATTTTTTGGAAATAAAAAAAAAAAACAATAAAAGTACACATATTAGGTATCGCCGCGTCCGTAACGACCCGCCCTATAAAACTGTCACATTAGTTAACCCCTTTAGCGAACCCCTTAAAAAATAAAAATAAAAAACGAAGCAAAAAATAATGATTTATTATCATACTGCCAAACAAAAAGTGTAATAACGCGCGATCAAAAAGACGCATATAAATATCCATGGTACCGCTGAAAACGTCATCTTGTCCCGCAAAAAACGAGCCGCCACACAGCATCATCAGCGAAAAAATAAAAAAGTTATAGCTCACAGAATAAAGCGATGCAAAAATAATTATTTTTTTATATAAAATAGTTTTCATTGCATAAAACCGACAAAACATAAAAAAAGACCTAAATGAGGTATCGCTGTAACCATACTGACCCGAAGAATAAAACCGCTTTATCAATTTTATCGCACGCGGAACGGTGTAAACGCACCCCCCCAAAAGAAATTCATGAAACGCTGGTTTATGTTCATTCTGCGTCCCAAAAATCGGAATAAAAAGCGATCAAAAAATGTCACGTGCCCGAAAATGGTACCAATAAAAACGTCAACTCGTCCCACAAAAAATAAGACCTCACATGACTCGGTGTGTCAAAATACAGAAAAATTATAGCTCTCAATATGTGGTGATGCAAAAACTATTTTTACAATAAAAAGCGTCTTTTAGTGTGCGACAGCTGCCAAATATAAAAACCGCCATAAATAGTAAATCAAACCCCCCGTTATCACCCCCTTAGTTAGGGAAAAATAATAAAATAAAAAAAATGTATTTATTTCCATTTTTCCATTAGGGGTAGGGTTAGGGCTAGGGTTAGGGCTGAGATTAGGATTAGGGGTGTGTTAGGGTTCGGGTTGGAGTTAGAATTGGGGGTTTCCACTGTTTGGGCACATCAGGGGCTCTCCAAATGCAACATGGCGTCTGATCTCAATTCCAGCCAATTCTGAGTTGAAAAAGTCAAATGGTGCTCCTTCCCTTCCAAGCTCTGCCATGCGCCCAAACAGTGGTTTACCCCCACATATAGGGTATCCGCTTACTCAGGTCAAATTGCAAAACAAGTTTTGGGGTCCAATTTCTCCTGTTACCCTTAGGAAAATAAAAAATTGGGGGCAAAAATATCATTTTTGTGGAAAAAAATGATTTTTTTATTTTCACGTCCGAGCGTTATAAACTTCTGTGAAGCACTTGGGGGTTCAAAGTGCTCACCACACATCTAGATAAGTTCCGTGGGGGGTCTAGTTTCCAAAATGGGGTCACTTGTGGGGAGTTTCAATAGTTTAGGTACATCAGGGACTCTCCAAACGCACATGACACCCGCAGACCATTCCATCGAAGTCTGCAGTCCAAAACGTCACTGCTTCCCTTCCGAGCCCCGACGTGTGTCCATACAGTAGTTTTCTCCCACATATGGGGTGTCAGCGTACTCATGACAAATTGGACAACAACTTTTGGGGTTCAATTTCTCCTGTTACCCTTGGGAAAATAAAAAAATTGGGACCAATTGATCATGTTTGTGGAAAAAATACGATTTTTTTATTTTCATGCCCTGGCATTATAAACTTCTGTGAAGCCTTTGGGGGTTCAAAGTGCTCACCTCACATCTAGATAAGTTCCTTAGGGGGTCTAGTTTTCAAAATGGGGTCATTTGTGTGGGGGGTTTCCACTGTTTAGGTACATTAGGGGCTCTCCAAAGGCAGCATGACACCCGCAGACCATTCCATCAAAGTCTGCATTCCAAAACGTCACTACTTCCCTTCCGAGCCCCGACGTGTGCCCATACAGTAGTTTTCTCCCCCATATGGGGTATCAGCATACTCAGGACAAATTGGACAACAACTTTTGGGGTCCAATTTCTCCTGGTACCCTTGGGAAAATAAAAAATGGTGACTAAAAGATCATGTTTGTGGAAAAAATACAAATTTTTTATTTTCACGCCCGGGCGTTATAAACTTCTGTGAAGCACTTGGGGGTTCAAAGTGCTCACCACACATCTAGATTAGTTCCTTGGGGGGTCTAGTTTACAAAATGGTGTCATTTGTGCGGGGTTTCCACTGTTTAGGTACATCAGGGGTTTTCCAATCGTGACATGGTGTCCGATCTCCATTCCAGCCAAAAACGTCAAATGGCGCTGCTTCCCTTCCGAGCTCTGCCATGCGCACAAATAGTGGTTTACCCCCACATGTGGGGTAGCAGCGTACTCAGGACAAATTGCACAATAACGTTTAGGGTCCTGTTACCCTTGGAAAAATAAGAATTGAGGGTGAAAAGATCATTTTTGTGGAAAAAATATGATTTTTTTAATTGTACGGCTTTATGTTATAAACTTCTGTGAAGCCCTTGGGGGTTCAAAGTTCTCACCACACATCTAGATAAGTTCCTTAGGGTGTCTAGTTTCCAAAATGGTGTCATTTGTGGGGGGTTTCCACTGTTTTGGTACATCAGGGGTTTTCCAATCGCCACATGGTGTCCAATCTCAATTCCAGCCAAAAACGTCAAATGGCGCTGCTTCCCTTCCGAGCTCTGCCATGCACCCAAATAGTGGTTTACCCCCACATGTGGGGAATCAGCGTACGCAGGACAAATTGCACAATAACTTTTAGGGTCCTGTTACCCTTGGAAAAATAAGAATTGAGGGTGAAAAGATCATTTTTGTGGAAAAAATATGATTTTTTAATTGTACGGCTGTATGTTATAAACTTCTGTGAAGCCCTTGGGGGTTTATAGTTCTCACCACACATCTAGATAAGTTCCTTAGGGGGTCTAGTTTCCAAAATGGTGTCATTTGTGGGGGGTTTCCACTGTTTTGGTACATCAGGGGTTTTCCAATCGCGACATGATGTCCGATCTCAATTCCAGCCAAAAACGTCAAATGGCGCTGCTTCCCTTCCGAGCTCTGCCATGCGCCCAAATAGTGGTTTACCCCCACATGTGGGGTATCAGCGTACTCAGGACAAATTACACAATAACTTTTAGGGTCCTGTTACCCATGGGAAATTAAAAATTGGGGTGAAAAGATCATTTTTGTGGAAAAAAATATGATTTTTTAATTGTACCGCTGTACGTTATAAACTTCTGTAAAGCCCTTGTGGGTTCAAAGTTCTCACCACATATCTAGATAAGTTCCTTGGGGGGTCTAGTTTCCAAAATGGGGTCACTTGTAGGGGGTTTCCACTGTTTAGGTACATCAGGGACTCTACAAACGTGACATGGCGTCCGATCTGAATTCCAGCCAGTTTTGCATTGAAAAAGTCAAACGGCGCTTTCCATTCTGAGCTCTGCCATGCGCCGAAACAGTCGTTCCCCCCCACATATCAGGTATCAGCGTACTCAGGACAAATTGCACAATAACTTTTGCAGTCCAATTTCTCCTGTTACCCTTGGTAAAATAAAAAAAATTGAACCTGAAGTATTTTTTGTGAAAAAAAGTTAGATGTTCATTTTTTTTTTAAATATTTAAAAAATTCCTGTGACGCACCTAAAGGGTTAATAAACTTCTTGAATGTGGTTTTGAGCACCTTAAGGGGTGCAGTTTTTAGAATGGTGTCACTTTTGGGTATTTTCTATCATATAGACCCCTCAAAGTGGCTTCAAATGTGATGTGGTCCTAAAAATAAAATGGTGTGGCAAAAATGAGAAATCGCTGGTCAACTTTTAACCCTTATAACTTCCTAACAAAAAAAAATTTTGGTCCAAAATTGTGCTGATGTAAAGTAAACATGTGGGAAATGTTAGTTATCAAGTTTTTTGTGTGCAGTATCTCTGTGATTTAAGGGCATAAAAATTCAAAGTTGGAAAATTGCGAAATTTTCGCCAAATTTCCGTTTTTCTCACAAATAAATGCAAGTTATTTGAATGAAATTTTACCACTAACATGAAGTACAATATGTCACGAGAAAACAATGTCAGAATCACCGGGATCCATGGAAGTGTTCCAGAGTTATGACCTCATAAAGGTACAGTGGTCAGAATTGTAAAAATTGGCCCGGTCATGAACGTGCAAACCACCCATGGGGGTGAAGGGGTTAATGAGGAAAAAAATGAACTTTTTTGAATTCACCAAATGGCTGCAATAAAACAAAGAGTGAAAAATTTAAAGGGGTCTGAATACTTTCCGTACCCACTGTATTTGTAGACAGTTATTAAGTCTCCTCTTAGCCTTTTTTTTGCAAGATAAACATTCCCAAATCCTTTAACCGTTCCTCGTAGGACATATTTTGCAGTCCGCTCGCCATCCTGGTAGCTCTTCTCTGAACTTGCTCCGTTTCTCAGTGTTTTTTTTATAAATGTGGTGCCCAGAACTGGACACAGTATTCCAGAAGAGATCTGACCAAGGAGGAGTAGACAAGAATAATTACTTGACGTGATCTAGACTCTATGCTTCTCTTAATACATCACAGAACTTGTGTAATGAGAACAGTGAAGATGGCAGGATTAGAGCTGATCATAGATGTGACTCCTCCATCTATCTGTGACTTTTACAATATTTGTTTCAGGGTGAAGATCTGACCCATATTAATACTACAGAGACATATGTGAGGGGTGATGAGTGGTGTAAAGAGGAGATTCCTACATATGACTACCCAGGTGAGTAGTAACCACTAAATGCAGAGAAGTCACAGATTCTTCTCAGTCACCGGCTGTGACTGCTTTATTGGTCATGTAGTCCGGCCAAATCACAATTGTGGAATTGCCAGTTTTTGCTAGACTACAACATTCTCCTCAGCCAAAAACTTCATGTGTCTTTGGGCATTGGAAGCTCTTTTCTATATAACTTACCAACTGAACGATTCACCAACCTAAATTAGAAGATGCTGACCGTTACCTGCCCAGACCTGTAAACTACAAACCCAAATTACACCATATGTAGAATGTGCTAACAACTTAGAAAATCACTTGAAGAAAAGTATTATGATGGGCCTGTAAGAGAAAGCGGAGGGTAATAATGCTGTTGACTTCCTAGATCCCTGATATCTTATTGGATAAATCTACCTTCTCTCCCTTCTGTGCTGCTGAATGTCTCATATGGTCCCTACAAGACCCAGGTCCAGTCTTTCTGGCCAAACTTCACTTTCATGATCAATAACATTAAATGTACAGTGAGGCCAAGTGTGAATTTTTGTACGATATCATGACAGTTTCCTTTTATCCTGGCTTTTCAGTTTCTTTTAAAACCGATTACTTTCAAACAAGATTGCGATAAACTGTAAAAACAAACACAACACCTGTGCCATGATATATCTCTAAGCAGTGCATGGCTGATGGCTGTAATATACATTTATTCACACCTGCAGGAGATGTGTTGGCATGGCTCGAGCCCTGGTTTCATGGAATCAGCCAACATCATAACTTACATTACATTTTGGAGCCTAAGGAATTGAGATTACTGCACAATCTCTCCCAATATGGGAAGCAATAAATAATTTCAGAACTCGGTAGCTCCAATGGTCCACCATAAATAAGTGCAACTCCAGTCTAGTGATGGAGCTCTACCCCCAAACATATGTTGTTGTTGTTGGGGTTATAACATGTTTTTTTATTCTATATCTTTTTTTACAAGTTCATTTTGTATGGTAGTTTGATGGTGGTGGGATCGGACTGCCTCACTTATGTGAGTCTACAACTATCTCGTAGCCTGTAAAAGAAGGTCTCCATTACCTCTTCCAATGCTTCAGATCTAAATTTAGGACACCTCACCTCTGCACTCTTATAAAAAGTTTTCTATGAATGTCTAATATTTCTTCTGGAAACTCATCTGCCAGAGAATATTGGCCCTTATGAAAGTTTAGATTGCAAAGAGCCACCAAGCTACATACTCTAATTACCCAGAGAGTTTTCATCAGGATAGTAGGAAACCAATGGACCTTACAAATTATTTTCCAATGTCTCTTGAATGTGACAATACCCTGTATATGGTTGTACTCTACTTTTTCCATCATACATGACTGCACCACGAGAGAGGGGATCCGCCCTTCAAGGACAGGAAACCTTCAAGATAAAAAGGGCGACTCCTCTCTCCGCATCAGTTGGCTTCCTGTCCTTGATGGGGAACCCTCAAGATGAAGAATCTTGAAGAAAGAAGAGGATGTTTGGGCCTGTGTCGGATGGGTACTGGCAGGCACCGGTCTGCTACATCCGTCACCAAGTACCAGTAGTCGACTCGGCGGCCATGTATTCCCATGCCCTCCCTGAGCGAACGCATGGCCACAGCCCGTGAGGCAATGCCCAGGTGAAAACAGGAGCCTCGGAGGCCACATTTCTGTACCCTCCCTAATGCCGGAAAACCCCACGCTATTCTAAAGTCCTCGGAGGCCATATATTACTGTGCCCTCCCCGTCGACACATAGTGGTCATGCAGCCCATGAGGCACATTGGTGCCCGAGCGATTATAAAACGCCTCGGAGGCCAGATTTATCTACCCTCCCTGTTGAGCCCAGGATGCCGGTCACCGTTTGGGCCATAAAAAAGAAGCAGTACCTGCAGGAATCAGTGGTGGCCAGCGGCGTGATCGCTCCCTCCAAGTGAAGTCCAGTCTCACAGGTATGGAGAGGGTGGCGGTGACCGGATGTCATGACAGCCAGGCGTTATGGGACGCCAAGAAGGTGCAGCATCATTGCTCCCCTCGGGCAAGTCCGGGTATGGAGGGGGCAGCTGTTGTGAACTCATTTTCTGGTCTACCAGTTGTGAGTTCTCCTTCCGGGCTCCCTCTGGTGGTAACAGGAGGTAGTGAGGTAGATTTAATTAGTAGAGATCTGCCACCTGATGATGAGGATAACGATTGGATCTCTGGAATCTCAGACTGGATTTAAGACAGCCGACGCCCTATTCTGGTGCTGGTGATTCCTTCTGGATTTTCAGGTCTTGGTTTTCAGCTCTGTTCCAGTCATCTCAAGCTAAGTGTTTTTTGCTAATGTTCACACTTGATTTTGTTGGTCTATTCACTTTTTTGTGTGGTCAGCCAGCCCTGGCTGGGGCTGTGCTGAATTTCCACTCTTATTTATCTGGATTTGCCAATTTGCTTTTTGTCGCTTATTAGATTGGCCTCTTTTTTGCTCTGTCTCAGAATATTTCAGAGTGCTGATATAGTGGGAGAAGTCTAGTGACTTCAGGGTTAATTTTGTTATCAGAAGTCTTGGACATTATTTTTGTAGGGTTTTTTGGTCAGATTGCAGACAGTGTCTTTCCTTTCCTGTCCTTTCTAGTTAGTTTGGGCCCCATCGTTTGCTCAGCCTATTTTCCTGCCTGTGTTTGTGTTTTCATCTTGTTTCACCGTCAATACATGTGTGGGGGCTGTCTATTCCTTTGGGGTCTGCTCTGGGGCAGTTAGTTTTCCCCTTTTCTTGCTTTAGGCTTATTCAGTCCTCCGGCTGTGACGAGGCGTCTAGATTCATCGTAGGAACGCTCCACGACTGCTGCTAGTTGTGTGGTTAGGATCAGGGGTCTGCAATCTGCATAGTTACCAACCTCTCTGGTTTTCTGTGAATTAGCTTGTTTAGTTTTCCTCCTCGGTGACCCATTCATAACAGGCAGCGGTATCAGGTGTCATGGTGGCCGGGTGTCATGGAACGTCGAGAATAGGCTGGGAGCCGGGTGAGCACCTGAAGTGACGCAGGCGCGCACCGGAATTGATGCGCACACACACACACCGGAAGACCGCGGGGCAGAGGACTGGCCAGGATAGACTCCCGGAGTGTAGAAAGGGAGCACGCATCCAGGGGAAGTCTGGCGCACTCCGGCGGCGCATACACTGGGAGGAGTTCAGCGCACACCAGTAGTGGTTACCGGGAGTGCGCACAAGCCGGGCATAGTGCGCATGCGGGGGTATAAGATCCAGGAAGCGCATGCGGCCGGCAGGTGCAGTATCAACCAGGTGATCAATTAATTAAGTGAAAAAAGAAAAGAAAGGGGTAATGCTCTTATTTAAAGGCAATTGGAAGTGCTGGCATGCGTCACCAGGCCATTACTGGGTTGAATGTGACTGCTCTCGTCAGGAAGCAGCAACAGCAGCAGATAAGCAGCTTGTGAGATGGAGAGCCCTTCGCCAGAGCATTTGCAGCCGCACCAGGAGGTGCAGGAGCGGCGGTTTCGCTCAAATGAGAAGAACCAGACGTGCCACAGCTGCAGTAGGAGCCGCTCGAGCAGCGTACGGGCGGATCGTCACGGTTCCAAAAAGGAGGGGTCCATAGTGTCTTTGGGAGACAGTGAGAATACCAGTCAGCCTCCAGATCCGGTAGCCGTTCTGTGAAGCGTCCGAGTAGTGAGTGAGCTTCGAGAAAGTCCATCACGCTAATGTCTATTCTCTTTCTCTCTCATCTCCTCTCTCCCCTCTTTTTACAAACATTGGTGGGGTGGAATATAGGAGGTCCCTAAAAAGAGTAGATCAAAATCTAAGAATAAAGAATATCCCTTATGCAATAGTCCCTTAGGAGCATCTTGGAATAAAAGATTGTGCCAGGACTGTATTAATAAGACAGTAGCCGAAGAGACACCCTCTTGAGGGTAAACTGATTAAATTCGCTGATGACACAAAGCTAGGAGGGATAGCTAATACTAGAGAAGAGAGAGAGAGGATTCAAAAAGATATAAATAAACTGGAGAAGTGGGCAGCAACTAACAGAATGGTTTTTAACAGGGACAAATGCAAAGTACTACATCTGGGCAATAAAAATGAAAAAAGCATATACAGAATGGGAGGAATAGGCCTAAGCAACAGCACATGTGAAAAAGACTTGGGTATACTAATAGATCACAAACTGAATATGAGTCAACAGTGTGATGCAGCAGCAAAAAAAGCAAATGCAATTCTAGGATGTATTAACAGAAGCATACAGTCTAGATCACGTGAAGTCATTATTTCCCTCTACTCCTCTTTGGTCAGACCTCATCTGGAATATTGTGTCCTGTTTTGGGCACCACATTTTAAAAAAAGACATCAACAAACTGGAGCAAGTTCAGAAAAGAGCAACCAGAATGGTGACCGGTCTGCAAACCCTGTCTTATGAGGAAAGGTTGCAGGATTTGGGATTGTTTAGTTTGCAAAAGAGAAGACTGAGAGGAGACTTAATAGCTGTCTACAAATATCTCAAGGGCTGTCACATTGTAGAAGGATCATCTTTATTCTCATTTGCACAAGGAAAGACTAGAAGCAATGGGATGAAACTGAATGGGAGGAGACACAGATTAGATATTAGAAAAAACTTTTTGACAGTTAGAGTGATCAATGAGTGGAACAAGCTGCCACGAGAAGTGGTGAGTTCTCCTTCAATGGATGTCTTCAAACAGAGGCTGGACAGACATCTGACTGGGATGATTTAGCGAATCCTGCTTTGAGCAGGGGGTTGGACCAGATGGCCCAGGAGGTCCCTTCCAACTCTACGATTCTATGATTCTATGATTCTATGATTCTATGATTCACTGATAACTTAAGATCCCTGATTCAGTCAGAAGTTTGTAAATCAGTAAGGGCTTTACAATCAACGGATACGGATAGCAAAGCAAGAGCTAGGTCCAGCCCCTCAGTGATCTCTCAGGAGGACTCCACAGGATCAGAGGAGGACTCGGATAAATCCCGCTATTCAGATAGCAGTTCTGATGAGGAAGACGCATTCCCAGTGGAAGCTACAGATAAGCTTATAAAAGCAATCCGATCTACCATGGGGCTGGTATATGAGCGAGCAAAAAAGATGGCTCAGGAACTCATGTTTAGCGGTTTGCAAAAGAAGAAACGTAGAGCCTTCCCTATTAACGAACAGCTGGAAGGGCTAATAAAAGGAATGGGAAAAACCAGAGAAGAAGTCCCAGATAATCAATTCCCTAAAAAGGAGGTACCCCTTTGATGAAGAGGCATCCTCATCCTGGGATAGAGCTCCTAAGATCGATGTAGCGATCTCAAAAGTCATCAGAAAGTCCTCCCTGCCCTTTGATGATTTAGGTTCCCTGAAAGAACCTCTGGACAGAAAGACAGATAGTTGTCTTAAAACAGCCTGGGAGTCCTTAGCTGGGGCACTAAGGCCATCCATCGCAGCCACTTGTGTGGCTAGATCCCTAAAACTATGGGTTGATAACCTGGAGGATAAGCTAGAGCAAGGAGTCCCCAGGGAGTCTATCTTAGAAGCAATACCGGCCATCAGAGTGGCGGCAGTCTTTCTAGCTGAGGCTTCAGCGGATTCAGCAAAGCTAGCAGCAAAATCAGCAGCTTTAACTAATGTGGGACGCCGGGCAGTATGGCTCAAATGCTGTCCGCTCCGGGGGGGACACAGGCAAAGGTGAAACTCTGCTCTCTTCCGTGTGAGGGAAATTTCCTGTTTGGACCGGCATTGGATGACGTGTTGGAGAAGGCCGGCGACAAAAAGAATTTCCCAAAACAGCCATTTCAGGCCTTTCGACGCTCCTTTCAGAAGGGCCGAAAATTCAGAAGACAGCAGTACAAGGATCGAGACAGAAACAACTCTGACAAGCGATCTAGAGGAGGGAGAGGTTTCTATTTCGGCAAGCCCTCCAAAGACACCAAAAAACCCTCCCAGTGACGGTCCTTCTCAGGTCGGGGGAAGGCACTCTCACTTCCTCCCAGCCTGGGAGAGGATCTCATCTAGCACCTGGATCCGGCAAATTGTGGGGTCAGGTCTGGAGTTAAGGTTCCACGACTGGCCGCCACGAAGATCCATGCCGACTCCAGTACAGTCCTCTCAAGAAAAGCAAGACAGTTTGGAAGGGGAAGTAATCTTGCTCCTAGACAAACATGTCCTGGAAGAGGTTCCGGTAGAGGAAAAAAAGGAAGGTTTTTACTCCCCCCTATTTCTTATAAAAAAACCCCAGCAATTCCTGGAGGACAATTATAAATCTAAAGGGCCTCAACAAATATTTGATAGTCCCTTCATTCAATATGGAAACAATAAGATCGACAGTGAAGCTCCTCTTTTCTCAGTGTTATATGGCAGTCCTGGACTTCAAGGACGCTTATTACCACGTCCTGATCCGGCAACAAGATCGCAAATATCTCAGGGTGGCGGTCACTTTCAGTACAGGGCTCTGCCCTTTGGGGTAGCAATAGCCCCCCCGAGTTTTCGCGAAATTAATTGCAGAGGTCACAGCGCATCTCAAGGAAAAAGATACTCTGGTGATACCATATCTGGACGACTTCTTGATAGTGGGAAGAAATCTCTCTCACTGTCAAGAACAAGTCAAAATAGTGATGGAGACACTACAGATGCTGGGATGGCAGCTGATCCTCAAAAAATCCAAACTGGAACCAGCAATGATACAGAATTTCTTGGGGTTAACAGTGGACTCGGTGGTGCAGGAATGTCGCCTCCCAGAGGAGAAAGAAGAAAAGATCAAAAAATTAATCGTAACAACTAAAAAAAACTGAAGTGACTCTGAGAAGGGCCATGTCAGTGTTGGGGTCCCTAACCTCCTGCATACCCACGGTGAAATGGGCTCAGTTCCACACAAGGGAACTACAATGGTGTGTGCTACAAAATGACTTGAGACTTCAGGGACAGTTAGAGCAGAAGCTCACCCTCCCGGACCCTGTACTCCAGTCACTCAGGTGGTGGTTACAGACAGAGTCGTTTCCGAGAGGAGTACCCTGGATATACACAGCCTCCAAGGTGGTCACAATGGAAGCCAGTCCTTGGGGGTGGGGAGCCCACCTAGACACACTATAGCTCCAGGATCCCTGGGCCCAGGAGAAAAGAAATCTATCCTCAAACGATTGGGCACTTCTAGCGATCGAAATGGCACTAAAAGGGTTGTTGACACACCTAAGAGAACACCATGTGAGAGTCCTATCAGACAACCGAACAGCGGTCGAATTGTAAACCACCAGGGGGCACCCGTTCTCAGTCCTTGATGCAGATAACAAAGAGGATCATGACTTATCAGGATCCTGTCAGCGCCGGCGGACTGTCGTGGCTGAGCAGGGTAACTCACCCAGACTACGGGAGGGCCCGGGGTCCGATACTGCAGGGAAAGTTCAGACAACAGGACCTGCGATGCTGAAGATAGTAAAAAGTACAAGGACCTACGATCTTGTGACCACAGGGGCGTGGCTTAGCGTCCTGCTGCATGAGATGACTGTAGGATTCTATTACAGGAATCCTGGAGTAAGGGCTAGGGAAACTCAGGTCAGACAAGCGGGTGGTCATACACGGAGAGGGCGGCGCGGTACCAGAGGGACAAGCAGAGAATAGTCAGAACTGTTATGAATGAGTCACCGAGGAGGAAAAAAGAAAAAGCAAACTAAGCCAGGAAAACCGGAGAGGTTGGTAACTAGCGGATTGCAGACCCCTGATCCTATCCACAACAACTAGCCATAGCCGTGGAGCGTGCCTACGGTGGTCCTAGACGCCTTGTCACGGCCGGAAAATTAAATAAGCCTAAAGAAAGAAAGGGAAAATCTAAACTGCCCCAGAGCAGACCCCAAAGCAATAGACAGCCCCCAACATGTATTGTCGGTGAAACAAGATGAAAACACAGACACAGATTGAAAGATAGGCTGAGCAAATGATGGGGCCCTCACTAACTAGAAAGGACAGGAAAAAAAGCTGCTGTCTGCAATCACGCAAAAAACCCTGCAAAAAAAATGTCCAACACGTCTGATAGAAAACACTATATCAGCACTCAGGTATATTCTGAAGACAGAGCAAAAGAGATCAACTGATCAGAGACAAAATGGGGATTCAGCCCAGTCCCAGCCAGGGCTGGCTGAACACAAAAACTAAGTAAACCAGACAAAAACTCATATGAACAATAGCAGAGAAAACTTAGCTTTAGGAAGGCAGGAACCAAACTGGAAACCAGGAGCCACAGTCAGGAAACTAGGGAGTCGGCTGCCTTAAATCCAATCAGAAACTCCTGATGTCCAATCGCAGTCCTCTTCCTCAGGTGGCCGGTCTCTGCCATTTAGATCAGCTTCATTACCTCCCTTCACCAACAGAGGGAGTCCAGATAGAGAACTCACTACTCTGTCAGCACAGCCAGCTCCATAACCCTCACCAGATGCCAGAGGCAAACCCGAAAATGAGCTCACAACAGTACCCCCCCTTGAGGAGGGGTCACCGAACCCTCATCCACGCCTCCGGGCCGATCAGTATGGGCCCGATGAAAAGCACGAACCAATCTATCGGCATGAATATCAGAGGCAGAAACCCAAGAATTGTCCTCTTGGTCATAACCCTTCCACTTGACCAAATACTGGAGTCTCCGTCTAGCCAGACGAGAATCCAGTATTTTCTCTACCTCATATTCCACATTACCTTCAACCAATACAGGATCAGGAGGTGCAGCCATAGGAACTACTTGCTCAACATATCTCTTCAACAGCAACTTATGAAACACGTTATGGATCTTAAACGTAACAGGAAGAGCCAATCGAAAAGAAACCGGATTAAGAATCTCCAAAATCTTGTAAGGTCCAATAAATCTTGGCTTGAACTTTGGAGAAGCCACCTTCTTAGAGGTATTCTTTGATGACAACCAAACCATATCACCCACTTTAAACCGGGGACCAATGGTCCTATGCCGGTTAGAAAACCGCTGGGCCTTTTCCTGGGAGAGAGGCAACTTATCCACTACTTGGTCCCAAATCTGCTGCATTCTCTCTACCACAGTGTCAACACCTGGGCAGGCTGAGGATTCCACTTGCCCTGAAGAAAATCGAGGATGAAACCCAAAGTTACAGAAAAAGGGCGACATCAAGGTGGCAGAACTAGCTCTATTATTTAAAGCGAATTCGGCTAAGGGCAAAAATGAAACCCAATCATCCTGATCAGCAGATATAAAACATCTCAAATAGGACTCCAAAGTCTGGTTTGTTCTCTCCGTCTGCCCATTGGTCTGAGGGTGAAACGCAGAGGAGAAGGACAACTGAATTCCCAGCTTGGAACAAAAGGCTTTCCAGAATCTGGAAACAAACTGAACTCCTCTGTCCGATACAATGTTCTCAGGAATCCCATGCAACCGAACCAGATGTTGTAAAAGCAAGGGTACCAACTCTGAGGGAGATGGCAACTTTGGGAGTGGTACAAGATGGACCATCTTAGAGAATCTATCACAAATCACCCAGATAACAGTCATTCTTTGAGAGACAGGAAGATCAGAAATAAAATTCATTGAAATATGGGTCCATGGCCTCTTAGGCACCGGCAAGGGCATCAACAACCCACTAGAGCGAGAACAGGGTTTAGACCGGGAACAAGTCCCACAGGACTGCACAAAATTCCTGACATCACAAGATAAGGCGGGCCACCAAAAAGACCGACTCACCAAATCTCTGGTACCAAAAATACCTGGATGACCCAGCCAATGCGGAGCAATGAACTTCAGACATCACTCTCTTCCTCCACTGGTCAGGAACATACAATTTTCCCATAGGACAGCGCTCAGGTTTGTCCTCCAGGAATTCTTCCAGAGCACGTCTCAAATCGGGCGAGATGGCAGAAAGAACTACCCCCTCACCTAGGATGGTAGTAGGCTTGGTCACAATAGGAGAATCAGCAAATAAACTCCTAGAAAGGGCGTCTGCCTTAACATTCTTAGTGCCTGGACGAAAGGAGACCACAAAATCAAAGCGCGTAAAAAGCAAGGCCCACCAAGCCTGTCTAGGATTCAAGCGTTTGGCCGACTCAAGGTAAATCAAATTCTTGTGGTCAGTGAGGACCACAACTTGATGTCTAGCTCCCTCCACCCAATGTCTCCTCTCCTCAAATGCCCATTTCATGGCTCACAATTCCCGATTCCCCACATCATAGTTGCGTTCAGATGGGGAGAACTTTCGGGAAAAGAAGGCACAGGGATTCATTTTAGACGTCACCGGATCTTTTTGGGACAAAACAGCTCCTGCACCAATCTCTGAAACGTCTACCTCCACCTGAAAAGGAAGTGAGACATCAGTTTGCCGCAAAATCGGAGCAGAAGTGAACCTCCACTTCAGCTCCTGAAAGGCCAAAACAGCCTCTGAAGACTAATTCAGCACATCAGCACCCTTCTTAGTTAAATCAGTCAGTGGTTTAGCAATACCAGAAAAATTAGCTATAAATTTACGATAAAAATTAGCAAAACCCAAAAACTTCTGGAGAGCCTTCAAAGAAGTGGGTTGAACCCAATCTTAAATGGCCTGTACCTTGGCCGGGTCCATTTCAATAGTTGACGGAGACAAAATAAATCCCAAAAATGAAATCCTCTGTACACCAAAAAGGCACTTCGATCCCTTAACATACAAGGAATTCTCCCTCAAAATCTGTAACACAGTCCGAACATGTTCCACATGAGAATCCCAATCCCTGGAAAAGATCAAAATATCATCCAGATAGATGATCAAAAACTTATCCACAAAGTCCCGGAAAATATTCATGAAGGATTAGAAGACAGAAGGGGCATTTGTGAGCCCAAAAGACATCACCAGGTACTCAAAATGTCCCTCCGGAGTATTAAACGCCGTCTTCCATTCATCCCCATGCTTGATGCGAATAAGATTATGCGCCCCCCTGAGGTCAAGCTTAGTAAACCAGCAAGCACCTTTAACTCTGGAGAATAAATCAGAAATCAGGGGTAACGGATACTGAAATTTAGCCGTAATTTTGTTGAGGGAACGATAGTCAATACAAGGCCTTAATGAACCATCTTTCTTGGCCACGAAAGAAAACCCAGCACCTAAGGGCGAAGAGGATGGTCTAATATGACCCTTCTTCAACGACTCCTTAATATAAGATCGCATAGCCTTGTGTTCGGGTACAGATAAATTGAAAAGTCGACCCTTGGGAAATTTACACTCAGGTCTCAACTCAATTGCACAGTCATAACTCCTATGAGGAGGCAAAGACGCAGACTTGCTCTCACTAAATACATCATAAAAATCAGCCAAATAGTCAGGAACATCATGCGACTGGGGAGAGGTGGAGAAAACAGGAGTGTCGCCAAGAGCACACCAACAACCCCAACTCACCACAGACACAGATTTCCAATCCAAAACCGGATTATGGATTTGCAACCAGGGAAAACCCAGAACAATGGTATCATGTAAATTATGCAACACCAAAAATCTGCAATTTTCTTTGTGGTCTGTGGCGACCCGCATTGTCACCTGGGGCAACCCGCATTATCACCTAGGTCCAAAACTGAGGTTTATTCTTTGCCAAAGGAGTAGCATCAATACCCCTCAAAGGAATAGGCATCCGCAGAGGTGTCATAGGAAAACCACAACATTTAGCAAAATCCAAGTCCATTAGATTCAAGGCGGCTCCTGAATCCACAAAAGCCTTCGCAGAAAATGTGGATAAGGAGCAGATCAGAGTAATTGCCAAAAGAAACTTAGGTTGTACACCACCCACAGCAAATGTGTGTGCAAAACGTTTCTCTCGTTTAGGGCAGACAGAAATAACATGAGAGGCATCTCCACAGAAAAAACACAGCTTATTACACCTTCTAAACTCCAGACATTGCGCCCTAGACAAAACTCCATCACATTGCATAGGTTGAGACATTTGTTCAAAATGTGGCAGCACCTCCCGTGTAGTCTTGCGTTCACGTAAACGCCGATCAACTTGAATGGCTAATGACATAGAATCGTCAAGACCAGAGGGAACAGGAAATCCCACCATAGTATCTTTTAAAGTCTCAGACAAACCCTTCCGAAAGAGAGCTGCCAATGCACTATCATTCCATGTAGTAAGGACTGCCCACTTTCGGAATTTCTGACAGTATAACTCTGCAGGATCTTGACCCTGGATCAATGCCAATAGGGCTCTCTCAGCTTGATCAATAGCATTAGATTGATCATATAACAACCCCAAGGATTGAAAAAATGCATCCACATTAGTCAAAACAGGATCTTCAGGTGTCAAAGAAAAAGCTCAATCCTGGGGATCGCCGTGCAGCAAGGAGATGACAATTTTAACCTGCTGCGCAGAGCTCCCCGATGAGTTAGGCTTCAAGGCAAGAAATAATTTACAATTATTCTTAAAATTCAAAAATTTAGACCGATCCCCAGAAAACACATCAGGAGCAGGGATCCTTGGTTCAACCGCATGTGAATGAGTGAGATAGGCGGAAATTCCCCGCACTTCAGCAGCGAGCTGCTCCACACGATCAGACAATCGCTTAATCTCCATCAAGGAGAAAAAGAAAAAAAAAAAAAAAAAAAAAGAATCCTCCTACTGCCCCAGAAAAAAAAAAGAGGAGAAAATATACATACAAAAAAAAAAAATTCTGACACTTTTTTTTTTTTACAATTCTCTCCTGCTTTTGAGTACGCTAGAATCTGCGGTATGGCTGGTGATTCTGTTATGAATGAGTCACCGAGGAGGAAAAAACAAAAAGCAAGCTAAGCCCAGAAAACGGGAGAGGTTGGTAACTAGCGGATTGCAGACCCCTGATCCTATCCACAACAACTAGCAGTAGCCGTGGAGCGTGCCTACAGTGGTCCTAGACGCCTCGTCACGGCCGGAGAACTAAATAAGCCTAAAGAAAGAAAGGGAAAATCTAAACTGCCCCAGAGCAGACCCCAAAGCAATAGACAGCCCCCAACATGTATTGTCGGTGAAACAAGATGAAAACACAGACACAGATAGAAAGATAGGCTGAGCAAATGATGGGGCCCTCACTAACTAGAAAGGACAGGAAAAAAAGCTGCTGTCTGCAATCACGCAAAAAACCTTGCCAAAAAAAATGTCCAACACGTCTGATAGAAAAAGGCCCTGAAGTCGCAAGACTTCAAAACACTATATCAGCACTCAGGTATATTCTGACAACAGAGCAAAAGAGATCAACTGATCAGAGACAAAATGGGGATTCAGCCCAGTCCCAGCCAGGGCTGGCTGAACACAAAAACTAAGTAAACCAGACAAAAACTCATATGATCAATAGCAGAGAAAACTTAGCTTTAGGAAGGCAGGAACCAAACTGGAAACCAGGATCCACAGTCAGGAAAAATCACCAGCAAGAAACTAGGGAGTCGGCTGCCTTAAATCCAATCAGAAACTCCTGATGTCCAATCGCAGTCCTCTTCCTCAGGTGGCCGGTCTCTGCCATTTAGATCAGCTTCATTACCTCCCTTCACCAACAGAGGGAGTCCAAATAGAGAACTCACTACTCCTCTGTCAGCACAGCCAGCTCCATAACCCTCACCAGAAGCCAGAGGCAAACCCGAAAATGAGCTCACAACACAGAACGTAAGCAAAGAATCATACACAGAGATAGCAACGCAGTACAAGAGGGGAAATCAGAGAGTAGTCAGGTCCAAGGCAAAAGAGTCATACATGGAGATAGCAGAGCAGTACAAAAGGAACAGGCAGAACTCGTAACAGGGACAGAACCGGATCAAAACCAAACAAGCATAAAGTATCACAGTCACAAAGCACACCAGGGTCACACACACTCGGCCAAGGGCCTGAGTATAAGCGACGAGGAATGAGCCCACAATGAGGCTATAAAAGCCTCCCAGAATCTCAGAATGAGGCCGTCCAGATTAACCTCTGAACTACCTAATCCCATGAACTAAGCAGATCATGACAGACTCTGGCAGAACACCAGTTTCTCTCATTATCGGCCCTGCATATCGGAGGTGTAGAAAACCTGAAGTTAGACTTTCTGAGCAGGAACCACTTGAGGCAAGGAGAATGGTGCCTAAAAAAGTCAATTTTTCAACGGATAGTGCACATGTGGGGAAAACCCAGTATAAATCTTTTCGCCACAAAAGCCAACAGGAAGGTTTAGAAATTCTGCTCCCTAAGTCCAGCAGACAGGCCATTGGCAGTAGACGCCTTCAGGATAGAGTGGACATCAGGTCTGTACGCCTTCCCTCCAATATGCCTCATACCAGCGGTTCTGAGGAAGATCAGGGAGGACAGAGCCAGAGTGATTATGATAGCTCCCTTTTGGCCGAAAAGACCATAGTTCTACTGGCTGAGAGTGATGTCAGTGACGGACCCATGGGTGCTCCCAGAGGACCACAACCTTCTAACACAGGGTCCCTTCACTCACCCTCAGAAGTCCGGGCTGCATTTGACAGCCTGGAATTTGAAAGGTCACTACTAGAGAAAAAGGGATTCTCAGTGGGGTTAATATCCACCTTACTCAGTAGCAGAAAACCAGTGACTACAAAAATGTATGGAAGGATATGGAAAAAATTCTTATCTACCTCAGGCCCAATTCGGGAAGGGGAAATCCCGATAGTGGCAATACTGGAATTTCTGCAGACAGGTTTATAGTTGGGGTTAGCTGTCAGTATCCTCAAAGTACACGTGTCAGCCCTGGCAGCCTTATTCAACTGTGACCTGGCAAACAGGTTTATCCGGGCCTGTACTACAGCTGACTCTGTCCCATCCCCTACTCCTCCTCCTTGGGATCTAAATTTAGTCCTATCATCTCTGGCAGAGAGTCCGTTTGAACCACTAAACACAACATCAGTTAAAATTCTAACATTAAAAACAGCTTTATTAGTGGCACTCACATAGGCCCATAGGGTTGGGGATTTACACGCACTGTCAGCAGACCCTCCCTACACTCAGGTCATGGACGATAGAGTTGTGTTAAAATTAGATCCAGCATATCTTCCCAAGGTGGTATCAAAATATCATAAGGCTCAGGAGATAATCTTGCCATCCTTTTGCCCTAACCCTAGTAACCAGAAGAAGGAGAGGCTTCATTGCCTAGACGTTAGAAGATGTGTCCTGCAGTATTTAGAGGTAACGAGACCTTGGAGAAAACAGAGGGCCTTATTTGTCTCATACCAGGGGGCAAGGAAGGGCCTTAAAGCCTCTAAACAGACTATAGCTAGATGGATGAGAGAGGCCATTATGTTAGCGTATAGTAGTGCAGGCAGGGCTGTTCCAGAGGGTCTAAAAGCCCACTCCATGAGGACCATGGCGATGTCCTGGGCAGAAAGAGCAGACGCTTCCATTGACCAAATCTGTAAGATGTCTACTTGGTCCTCTCCGTCTACCTTTTTCAAACATTATAGGCTAGACCCATCTGCTACCTCTGATCTCACATTCGGGAGAAGAGTGTTACAAGCAGTGATCCCTCCCTATGAGAATACAAATCTCTGTAACTCTCTCGTGGTGCCGTCAGGTATGATGGAAAAACACGGGTATTACATACCTGGTAATGTGTTTTTTCATGAGACATGACGGCATCCTTATATTCCCTCCCTATTGATCACATCATTAGCTGGGTGCATTATTAGCAGTATAAAGGATGTATTATTTAGGTGTACCCTAAACTGCGGAGTTCCTCTCGTGCTCTGTAAAACAACTGATGCAGAGAGAGGAGTCGCCCCTTTTATCTTGAAGGTTTCCTGTCCTTGTTGGGCGGATCCCCTCTCTCGTGGTGCCGTCATGTCTCATGAAAAACACATTACCAGTTTTGTAATACCCGTGTTTCTGGGCACATGGCAGGTTAAGAAAGGAAGGAGCTCCATTTAGCTCTTTGAATGCAGATCTTGCTGGAATAATTTGAAGACACAGTGTATTGGGAGCACTGTAAGTAATCACCTGGCTGATCAAGAGCTGGCCACCACGAGAATTCTTGACACTATCTACTCCATTTTCCATAGCCCAGGGATTGCCTTGCTCATCATCCTTTAACCACTCTACATAAATCTGGACTTACACAGAGACCCCTAGGCTTGGGCCATGGTGTTACCTGCTATTCTGTGCTGTCATAGATAAGGCTTGCATAGGACGTCAATCACACACATTGCAATATCACATAAGGTGTGGGGTGGCTGTTTTTATTAGTAGTTTGCACCTGAGTTGCCTCTATTAGTGGAGGCCAGCTGCATCCTGCTATATGTGCATTTGTCATCAGACAAGGTTCTGGTAAGGCCATATCTTGTTGTGTGAGTTTTTTTGAATTTTTTCTATGTTAGCTGCACATGGCAGGTTAAGAAAGGAAGGAGTGCCATTTAGCTATTTGAATACATGCCTAGCTGGAATAGTTTGCAGACACAATATATTGGGAGCACTGTAAGTGATCACCTGGCAGATCAAAAGATGGCCACCACGAGAAGGCTTGGCTCTATCTACTCCTAGGCTTGGGCCATGGTGTTGCCTGCTATTCTGTGCTGTCAGATGGTAAGAAGAATAGTCAGCTAGTTGGGTCAGAGGCAAGAGGGAAGAGAAAGTACAAAATCAGAAGACGCAGGAGTAGTCTGTGAGTGGACTGTGATCACAACAGGAAACAAATACACCAGCGGGGTGTTGAGCACAGAGGACTGAACCAGAGGAAAGCAAGGCTGTATCTGGCAGCCTCTGAGAATATGCTTCAAGCTTTACTAGGGTTTGGTGCTTTCCAATTGGCTTAAGCAGATAGCAGATTGCTACCAGATTGCTGGACAGCACACAAACCCATACTGCCAGGCTGGATGGTACTACTGGTCTCAGGCACCCTAATCTTAGTGGCTGGACAGAGCCAGCGCCACCCAGAGCTTCCGATTTTGACATCTCCTCTATTACCAGTAACGCCTGCCCAATAAATAAGGCACTGCCTGATGATGGAATCAAACATCGCAGGGACAGATTCCAGTGGAGAGAGGACACTGCATTTGCTGATGCCCTAATATAACAAAATTATAGAAAACTAAAGCAGTAGAAATCCCCATAAAGTCACCCCATTTTGGAAATTATAACCCTCAGTGAATTATTCTCTGGGAGTAGTGACTATTTTGACTCCACAACCACTTTATGGAAATTAGCTTCTACTGGATGTTGCAACGTAGCATTTCACATTTTGCAATTTATTACCCAACACATGGTGCCTAGATTTTGCTCCAGGAGACACACACCGTAAATTAATTAGGTTCGTCTCACTATAGTAATGCCAAAGATATGGTAAATATGGTTCAGGCACACTGCAAGGCTCAGAAGCAAGTGGAAATTTGACTTTGGCAGAGCGGATATTGCTGGATTGGTTTATGGAAGCCATGTTGCTTTTTAAGAGCTTTTGAGCCACTAATAATGTGGAAACCTTTGTTTTTCCACTGACAGATGATGGACCTTAGTGGTATCTTCTATTTCATGAGATAATAATAATAATCTTTATTTATATAGCGCCAACATATTCCGCAGCGCTTTACAGTTGAACAGTTTCAAACACAACAGTCATAAGTAACAACGTTAACAATACAATAATTAAAGCGAAATAAGATGACCCTGCTTGTGGAGCTTACAATCTACAATGAGGTGGGGGGGATACAAAGCACAGGTTTGTATTTACAATGATGTATTTACAATGACGGTCCAGCCATCTTCAGGGGGTGGGGGTTAGATGGAGATAGTGAATGGGCTACACACACACAAACATGACTTTGATTACTGAATGTGATAGGCCGCTCTGAACAAATGTGTTTTGAGCGAGCGCCTAAAACTATGCAAATTGTGGATGGTCCTAATATTTTGGGGTAGAGCATTCCAGAGGATTGGCGCAGCACGGGAGAAGTCTTGGAGTCGGGAGTGGGAGGTACGGATTAGGGCAGAGGTTAGTCGAAAGTCATTTGCAGAGCGCAGCGGTCGGTTAGGCCGATAGACAGAAATGAGGGAGGAGATGTAAGGGGGTGCCGCACTGTGGAGAGCTTTGTGGGTGAGAACAAGTACTTTGAATTGTACCCTGTAATGAATTGGCAGCCAGTGTAACGACTGGCGAAGAGCGGACGCGTCTGAGAAACGATTAGCCAGATGGACAACCCTGGCTGCTGCATTAAGGATAGACTGGAGAGGGGAGAGTCGAGTGAGAGGGAGGCCAATTAATAGAGCATTACAGTAGTCTAGGCGGGAGTGGATCAGGGCGACAGTGAGAGTTTTTGTTGTTTCCATGGTGAGAAAAGGGCGGATTCTAGAGATGTTCTTTAGGTGTAAGCGGCATGAGCGGGCAAGAGATTGTATATGGGAGGTGAAGGAGAGATCGGAGTCGAACATAACACCCAGACAGCGCACCTGCTGTCGGGGTGTTATTATGGTGCCACCCACAGAGAGGGAAATGTCAGATTTAGGGAGGTTAGTAGATGGTGGGAGCAGAAGAAGTTCAGTTTTGGAGAGGTTGAGTTTCAGATAGAGAGCAGACATGATGTTGGAGACTGCAGACAGACAGTCAGTGGCGTTCTGTAGTACAGCGGAGGTAAGGTCAGGGGATGATGTGTACAGTTGTGTGTCATCAGCATAAAGATGGTACTGAAAGCCAAATCTGCTGATGGTCTGTCCAATTGGGGCTGTATAGAGAGAGAAGAGAAGGGGGCCAAGGACTGAGCCCTGAGGTACCCCAACAGTGAGAGGAAGAGGAGATGAAGTGGAGCCAGAAAACAGAACACTGAAGGAGCGGTCGGAAAGATAGGAGGAGAACCAGGAAAGAGCAGTGTCCTTAATGCCTAGTGACTGGAGCCTAGAGAGTAGGAGAGGATGGTCAACAGTGTCGAAAGCTGCAGAAAGGTCGAGAAGAATGAGCAGAGAATGGTCACCATTACGTTTTGCTGTCAGAAGGTCATTGGTCACTTTGATGAGTGCAGTTTCTGTCGAATGTAGGGGGCGGAAACCGGACTGTGAAGGGTCTAGGAGGGAGTGAGTGGAGAGGTAACGGGTAAGGCGTGAGTATATCAGGCGCTCCAAGAGTTTAGAGATGAAGGGGAGATTGGAGACTGGTCTGTAGTTGTTTGTGCAGGATGGGTCAAGGGTGGGTTTCTTTAGTAATGGAGTAATGATAGAGTGTTTGAAGGAGGAGGGGAAAATGCCAGAGGAGAGGGAGAGATTAAAGATTGTAGTTAGGTGAGTTGTGACGACTGGGGAGAGAGACTGGAGGAGATGTGAGGGAATGGGGTCGGTTGTGCATGTAGTTGGACGAGAAGAGGAGAGGAGCCTGGAGACTTCTTCTTCTGTGATGGGAGCAAATGTGGAGAGTGAGCCAGGGGAAATGCAGGGAGGGATGGGAGTCACTGAACTTGGTGATTGGGAGCGGATTTCCTGACGGATATTGTCTATTTTCTCTATAAAGTGGGAGGCCAGGTCATCAGCGCAAATGTCTGTGATAGGGGCTTGTGCTTTTGGCCTGAGGAGGGAGTGAAAGGTGTCAAAAAGTTTCTTGGGGTTGTTGGATAGTGAGGAGATCAGGGTGGTGAAGTAGGTCTGTTTGGCGAGGTGAAGGGCAGAGTTATATGTCCTTAACATAAATTTGAAGTGTATGAAGTCTTCTGGTGTGCGTGTTTTCCTCCATAAGCGTTCAGCACACCTAGAGCATCGCTGGAGAAATCGGGTTTGCGATGTGAGCCAGGGCTGTTTCACTCTGTGTTCACTCATGAGATGAGTTTATTGGTATAATTTTCAACTATATAACATTGTTTGGTGGCTTTTTATTCCATGTTTGAGAGGCAGAATGAACAAACATTTGAACACCACGATGCACTAGTTTATGCTAGAAGGCTTTTGATTAGACTCTGAATTGCCATTGTCTTGGTGAATAATTCAATATTTTTAAAAAGCTTGTAATTTTTACAGACAGTTTAAGTAGAAATGCTCAAAAGTATAACATTTGAGGATATTTTATTCAAAATTAATAATTGGTTTTATTTTTAGCAGATGACTGTACCAGGAGATCAGAAGGACAGCTGACATCTTCAATTTTTAAATCAGATGATCTTGAGATCCCACAGGATACAATTAAAGAGAACGCCATTACTCCAGATATACCATCATCCCATCACAGCAAAGATTTGACATCTGATCCTTTGAAACGGGTCCTGTCTTCTGGTTCATTGTCAACTACTAAGGAAAATCAAAGTAACAATATAAGCATTGAAAAACAAATTGATTCTAAAGGAAAGAAGCCATTTTCATATTCAGAATATGAAAATAGTTTTTTCGAAAAGACTTTTGTTAAACATGAAAAAATTCACATAGCAGAGAATAGACTTTCATGTTCAGAATGTGGGAAATGCTGTAACCAGAAATCAGATTTGGTTAAGCACCAAAGAACTCACACAGGAGATATGTCTTTTTCCTGTTCCCAATGTGGGAAATGTTTTAACCAGAAATCAAATTTTGTTAAGCACCAGAGAATTCACATAGGGGAGAAGCCGTTTTCCTGTTCCGAATGTGGGAAATGTTTTAACCATAAATCAAATTTTGTTAAGCATCAGAGAACTCACACAGGGGAGAAGCCTTTTTCCTGTTCAGAATGTGAGAAATGTTTTAACCAGAAATCAGATATGGTTAAGCACCAAAGAACTCACACAGGGGAGAAGCCTTTTTCCTGTTCAGAATGTGAGAAATGTTTTAACCGAAAATGGAATCTTGTTATACACCAAAGAAATCATGCAGGGGGGAAGCCTTTTTCCTGTTCAGAATGTGGGAAATGTTTTAACAATCAATCAAATTTTTTTAAGCACCAGAGAACTCACACAGGGGTGAAGCCTTTTTCATGTTCAGAATGTGAGAAATGTTTTAACCAGAAATCAGATTTGGTTAAGCACCAGAGAACCCACACAGGAGAGAAGCCTTTTTCCTGTTTAGAATGTGGGAAATGTTTTAACAATCAATCAAATTTTGTTAGGCACCAGAGAACTCACACAGGGGAGAAGCCTTTTTCATGTTCAGAATGTGAGAAATGTTTTAACCAGAAATCAGATTTGGTTTATCACCAAAGATCTCACACAGGGGAGAAGCCTTTTTCATGTTCAGAATGTGGGAAATGTTTTACCCATAAACCAAATTTGGTTAAGCACCAAAGAACTCACAGAGGGGAGAAGCCTTTTTCCTGCTCAGTATGTGAGAAATGTTTTAACCAGAAATCAGATTTAGTTAAGCACCAAAGAACTCACACAGGGGAGAAGCCTTTTTCTTGTTCAGAATGTGAGAAATGTTTTAACCGGAAATGGAATCTTGTTATACACCAAAGAAATCACACAGGGGAGAAGCCTTTTTCCTGTTCAGAATGTGAGAAATGTTTTAACCAGAAATCAGATTTGGTTACGCACCAAAGAACTCACACAGGGGAGAAGCCTTTTTCTTGTTCAGAATGTGGGAAATGTTTTAACCATAAATCAAAATTTGTTAGGCACCAGAGAACTCACACAGGGGAGAAGCCTTTTTCCTGTTCCGAATGTGGGAAATGTTTTAACCGGAAATGGAATCTTGTTATACACCAAAGAAATCACGCAGGGGGGAAGCCTTTTTCCTGTTCACAATGTGGGAAATGTTTAACCCATAAATCAGATTTGGTTAAGCACCAGAGAACCCACACAGGAGAGAAGCCTTTTTAATGTTCTTAATGCTGGGAATTCTTTCCACCGAAATCAACTCTTAATAAGCATCAGGGAAGTCACACAGGAGAGAAGCTTTTTCATGTTCAGAATGTTGGAAATATTTTAACTGAAAATTGTATCTTCCTAAAGGGGTTGACCACTACTAGGACAACCCCTCATGTTTCCTCATGTTTGGCCATGTTAAATTAAAATCACTCATTGTAAGGAAATGATCAGTACTAAATATGTTGAACAGCCATGTCGGACTGAGCTGCCATCGTGGAAAACTTTTTGCTTACTAACTTTGCAGCTAATGAGATGCTGTTATTGGAACTCTTTCCAGAATGGAGACATAAAATGACTTCAGAGCCATTAGCAGGGATGGTTGGCTTATACAAAGGTTAATAGGAGTAGCTGCAGGGCATTGTGAGAGTGAATAAGTGGTGTCATATGGTAGTAAGTAATGTCTGTGACAAGGACAATACAGTTGTCAATATGTGACTTTATGTGAGTAAAGACATTAGGTAAAAGGGACATGGGGATTTATGGACTGTAATGGAGTTTGATTAAATACTCCTAAATATTGTCATGTTGTATTATCACGTTCTTTGTTGTTGTAAAATACATGTCTTTCCCTGCAGTATGATGTTGTCATGTATACGCCTTTTGCTGCAATATGTAGTTCCTTTGTTTACCCATGTATAAGGACCTACATATATTCAGGAGTAGAAATCCCAACAACATAGCCTACAAAGGTTACTCCCATAAACAAAGTTTCAGTATAAAATACAATATCTTTATTTCAACAGAACACATAAAAACATGTTAAAAGAAGAGATTATGCAGAGAAAAATCATCGGGTAAGTATATAAAACATTTCTAAACCTGTTCCAAAGTATAGTTTAGTAAAATTCTTTATATTAACCCCTTTCTGACATCTGACTTAATATTCCGTCCATGTGACCTGGGCCAATTTGACCATGGACGGAATATTACGTCATCGCGATTGGCCGTGCACACGGTGGGTGCCTGGGTGATCACCGCCGGGTGTCAGCTGATTCTGACAGCTGACATCCGGCACAAGGTGCCAGGAGCAGTCACAGACCACTTCTGACACTTTGACCACCGAAATGCTGGTATTGAACATGATCACATCATTCTGGAAGCCAGCACAGGGCTGACAGCCCCTCTGCCTTTGTATCAGAGATCCCGCGGTGTGACGCGGAGTCCTGATCGTTGCTATGCTTATCTGATGTCATGACGACATCCTGGTCACTAGTCCTAGTAAGCTTGCTGATCATGCGCAGTGCATTCTCAGCAAGTCTCTCTGTCGGTGCAGCTCTGACAGCTTCTATGGCATGTAGATGCTGCTTCATCTGCATGCTATAGAAGCGATCAGCCTGGAAAAAATGATTGTCCCATAGTGGGACTAAGTAAAAAAGTTAGAAAAAAAGTAAAAAAATTAAATATTTGTGAAAATATTTAAAAAATCTAAAAAATCATAAAAAAATCAATATACTGTATATTCTACCACTAAATAAATATTTGAATGGAAAATGGAAAAAAAATCTAAAAAATAAATGTACACATATTTGGTATTGCTGTGTCCGCAACGACCCGACCTATAAAACTGTCCCACTAGTTAATCCCTTTTGTGAACACTATAAAAAAAAAACAAGGCACAAAACAATGCTTCCGTCCCGCTGTATTTTCTATAACCAGCCATGCAAAACTCACAGCTCAGCTCAGCTGGGAACAGAGCCCAGTGTCAGGAGGTAACCTCTATGATGTCATCCCCGGTCTCTTACGCTGCGTTCCCAGCAGCTCATTCACCAGTAGTTCAGTTGCTTCTTGGCAGCATCCAGCTTGAAAACTAATTATCCCCCAGATATGGACAGAACAACAGACAGATATGGTGTGTGTGTATATATATATATATATATATATATATATATATTTTTTTTTTTTTTTATTTTACTTTTATTACAGGAGAATGAGGGCTTTGTTGGAATTAAGCGAGGTTGTAAGTATGGTCTAATTAAGATTGTTAAAGGAGTCTGTGTCAATTTTTCAATTAAAGGACTTCTGGCTCTGTGTGTGGCGCCCCTGAGGGTTCCGTCACCACAGATGTACTGCACCTCATCCAGAGGTGTGGTAGTCCGCTCTCGGGTAAGGAGGGGGGCACTACCCAGAATCCAGACACGTGCATCCAACACCAGACCTTTCCAGGCCAGGGAGGGACTAGGTTTGAGGGTGTGGGTGGAGAAAGCAGCAGGGGAGAGCTGAAGGAAGTTAAGGTACTGTCACACTTAGCGATGCACCAGCGATCCCGACCAGCGATATGACGCGGTCAGGATCGCTGGTGCATCGCTAAGTGGTCGCTAGTGAGCTGCCACACAGGCAGATCTCACCAGCGACATAGCAGGGGTCAGGGGTCGCTACTTACCTGTCAGACGAGGCGATCCTGACGTCCTCCCGCCCGCGTCCACGCGTCGCTTGTTGGCGCCTTAGGAAGCTGACAACGAGAAACGGTCCAGGACGTTCTCGCGCGATCAGCGATAACCAGCGGGGGAGCAGTCGGAGGTAAGTATCAGACATAGCGATATCGCTAGCAATATCGCTATAACGTCACAAAAACCTGTGACGTTATAGCGATATTGCTAGCGATATCGCTTAGTGTGACAGGCCCTTAACAGTGAGAGAGGGAGTGAGTTGGATTTGGGGACTTGAGCTCCTCACTCGTCCCTAGACCAGAAGACAACAGAAAGAGAGAAAGGAAAAACAGAAAAAACAGAAAGATAAGCTTCAGAGGAAGAAGGGGTCGTAGAGGCATGGGTAGTGAGGAATCCACCTGTTGGGCCCATATCCATGCCGACCGTAGTCAGGCGGAGGGACCAGGTTGCTGTAGGGGACTGGCCCCAGACTAGTGGAGAAACTAAGGACTCAGGCTGGTTTCACATTTGCGTTTTTTTGCGCTGGAAAAAAACGCATATGTGCGCATGCGTTTTTTCCCCTATATTTAACATGGGTGCGCATACCTGCGCGCTGGTAAGCGCACGTATGCGATTTTCATGCGCTGCGTTTTTTTGGGGGGTGTGTTTGTATTTTCCAGACGCAGCATGTTGCATTTTTTGGCCCTGCAAAAAAGCGCATGTGCACATATGCGCACGTTTTGCGCTAAAAATGGCCATTATAGCCTATGGATGCGCATACGTGCGCACTGGCATGCTCATGTATGCGTTTTTTTGCACATGCGTTTTTTTTGTTAACCATGGAATTTAGGGGTTTGGGTTAGAGTTAGGGTTAGTTAAGGGGGTTTAGGGTTAGGGTCAGGGTCAGGGTTAGGGTTGGGGTTAGGGTCAGGGTTAGGGTTAAGTATGGTTTGGTTAAGGGTTAGGGTCAGGGTTAGGGTTAGGGTCAGGGTTAGGGTTAAGTATGGTTTGGTTAAGGGTTAGGGTCAGGGTTAGGGTTAGGGTCAGGGTTAGGGTTAAGTATGGTTTGGTTAAGGGTCAGGGTTAGGGTTAAGTATGGTTTGGTTAAGGGTTAGGGTCAGGGTTAGGGTTAAGTATGGTTTGGTTAAGGGTTAGGGTCAGGGTTAGGGTCAGGGTTAGGGTTAAGTATGGTTTGGTTAAGGGTTAGGGTCAGGGTTAGGGTTAAGTATGGTTTGGTTAAGGGTTAGGGTCAGGGTTAGGGTTAAGTATGGTTTGGTTAAGGGTTAGGGTCAGGGTTAGGGTTAAGTATGGTTTGGTTAAGGGTCAGGGTTAGGGTTAGGGTCAGGGTTAGGGTTAAGTATGGTTTGGTTAAGGGTTAGGGTCAGGGTTAGGGTTAAGTATGGTTTGGTTAAGGGTTAGGGTCAGGGTTAGGGTTAAGTATGGTTTGGTTAAGGGTTAGGGTCAGGGTTAGGGTCAGGGTTAGGGTCAGGGTTAGGGTCAGGGTTAGGGTCAGGGTTAGGGTTAGTTAGGGTTTAGGGTTTGGGTTAGGGTTAAGTATGGTTTGGTTAAGGGTTAGGGTCAGGGTTAGGGTCAGGGTTAGGGTTAGGGTCAGGGTTAAGGTCAGGGTTAGGGTTAGTTAGGGTTTAGGGTTTGGGTTAGGGTTAAGTATGGTTTGGTTAAGGGTTAGGGTTAAGGGTTAGGGTCAGGGTTAGGGTTAGTAAAGTCATGGTTTGGGTTAGTGTGAGGGGCCACCTAATGTTGGAAAAAAAAGCAAACGCGGTAAAAACGCACTAAAAACGCATACAAACGCATAAAAACGCTGCGTTTTTTTCATGCATGCTCATAAAAATGCTTGAAAAAAACGCAGCAGTTGTATGCTTTTGTATGCGTTTTTTCAATGCGTTTTTTTGCGGGAAAAACGCGCTGCAAAAAAAAGCAAGTGTGAAACTAGCCTCAGCTAGCTAACAGGAGGTTGCAGTATCTGCATGTGCTGCAGCCACATCCTTACTCATTCGCTGAAAAGGCAACTGGATAGGATCAATGGGACCTAGAGCATGTTGCACGACAGGATCCGAGGGTGCTGGCTTGGGACACTGTGTGTGAAGGTGCAGGGCAGGAGAGGAGGAAGCCAGCGCAGTGAGATGGCCAGAGAAGGAACATCTGAAGGGGGTTCCGACACAGTGTACGCCAAATTACATGAGAGCTGGCTAGACCACTGACCTGGAGAACACAGCACCCTAACTGGGGATTGTAACTGGAAGAACTGTGAGTAAAAGTGTGAAGACTGCACTCCACTGTGTCCTCTGACTTACAGTGTCACCTGCCTTGCACCACGACTACAACCACCATCATCATCTTTTACCAGATGACATCCATTTGGGTCACATCCTTCGCACAAGGTCTTTGAAAGGTTTATTTAAACTAGCTAATACTAGAGAAGAGAGAGAGAGGATTCAAAAAGATATAAATAAACTGGAGAAGTGGGCAGCAACTAACAGAATGGTTTTTAACAGGGAAAAATGCAAAGTACTACATCTGGGCAATAAAAATGAAAAAAGCATATACAGAATGGGAGGAATAGGGCTAAGCAACAGCACATGTGAAAAAGACTTGGGTATACTAATAGATCACAGACTGAATATGAGTCAACAGTGTGATGCAGCAGCAAAAAAGGCAAATGCAATTCTAGGATGTATTAACAGAAGCATACAGTCTAGATCACGTGAAGTCATTATTTCCCTCTACTCCTCTTTGGTCAGACCTCATCTGGAATACTGTGTCCAGTTTTGGGCACCACATTTTAAAAAAGACATCAACAAACTGGAGCAAGTTCAGAAAAGAGCAACCAGAATGGTGACCGGTCTGCAAACCCTGTCTTATGAGGAAAGGTTGCAGGATTTGGGATTGTTTAGTTTGCAAAAGAGAAGACTGAGAGGAGACTTAATAGCTGTCTACAAATATCTAAAGGGCTGTCACCTTGTAGAAGGATCAACTTTATTCTCATTTGCACAAGGAAAGACTAGAAGCAATGGGATGAAACTGAATGGGAGGAGACACAGATTAGATATTAGAAAGAACTTTTTGACAGTTAGAGTGATCAATGAGTGGAACAAGCTGCCACGAGAAGTGGTGAGTTCTCCTTCAATGGAAGTCTTCAAACAGAGGCTGGACAGACATCTGACTGGGATGATTTAGCAAATCCTGCTTTGAGCAGGGGGTTGGACCAGATGGCCCAGGAGGTCCCTTCCAACTCTACGATTCTATGATTACATCTAGGGGCTGCAATACAGATGTAAGTCCACCTGGAATAGCCGCCAAAGTAACTTGAGAAGACTTTTCCAATTGATGTTATCAGATGTGTGAGCTCTGAACACATCCCAAACTGTCAATGATGTTTTTTTTCTTCAAGGCTGCTTCTGGTCGTCCATTCCAAATTTAATAATAATAATATATATATTAATATGTGCGCGCACTGTAATTCGTGGTGGGAATTGGACCTTTTTAGGCAAGGTCTTTTAAAAATAATGACAGGCCGCAGCTTAGTTCCATTAGCCAAACATGAAAGAACGACTGTGAAATGTTTTTTTCGTTTCCTGTGGTTCTGAGTAAAATAGTTTTGTCTCCCATATTTGCCACAGTTCTGTTGTTTGGAAGATCAAAAGTCATAGGTGTTTCATGAATGAATGGAATGACATCACTTTTTCGTCAATGTCTTTTGGCAAATTCTGTGAAATCTTTGTTCTTTGCCGCAAACATAGGCCAAATTTATTCATGAAGCGGGTGCACCATCCTGATGATGCAGCAAAATTTTCAATTCAGTTTGTCTTCTTTAGCCATTTGAAGGGCACGTAAGTGAATTCCCATGCGTGTTGCGCAGTAACCATTTTGACGACACTCCATAACCCATTTATGAAATTCAGTCTCTAGAGCCTCATATGACATCTTTAAACCACGTTGAGCTTTTTTTGCCTTTGGAATCTTCCAAGTCCGCTTTCTTTTTCCGCCACTCCCTCACCTATTTTTCGTTAACACAAAATTCCCTACTTGCAATACTGTTATTGCTTTCTTCTGCTCTTGACACAACCTTAAGTTTGAAAGTAGCTTCGCATGATCTGCATTTTTGTTTTGGTTTAGGATTAAAAGTATTGGGATCCATTTCTAACAGGATACAAAAAAGACTTTAAAAAAGAAATTCATACCATAGCAATTAAATTCTCAAAATACAGTATGCACTGTGTATCCAAGACCAGAGATATACCGGTGCCTGTACTCAGCAATGCTTGGGCAAAGCAAGGGGGCTCCATATAAAATCAGGAGCCCCATATAATGCTTCATAGTTTTTGATGGGTCCATATAATGCTCCATACAGTTCATGATGGACCCATATAATGCTCCATAAAGTTCATGATGTGCCCATATAATGCTCCATAAAGTTCATGATGGGGCCATAAAAGTTCATGATGGGCCCTATAAGATGCTTTATACAAAATACACCCCATATAATGCTCCTTAAAGTTCATGATGAGCACATATAATGCTCCACGAAGTTCATAATGGGCCCATATAATGCTCCATACAGTTCATGATAGGCCCCATAAGATGCTCCATACAAAATACACCCCATATAATGCTCCATAGAGTTCATGATGGGCCCATATAATGTTCCATAGAGTTCATGATCCCCATATAATGCTCCTTAAGTTCATGATGTGCCCATTTAATGCTCCATAAAGTTCATGATGGGCCCCATAAGATGCTCCATATAAAAATATGCCCCATATAATGCTGCACAAAGGTTAATGATGGCCCCATAAGATGCTCCATAGAAAAATATGCCCCATATAATGCTGCATATAAGGTTAATGATGTCCCCATAAGATGCTCCATAGAGTAATATGCCCCATATAATGCTGCATAAAAGGGTAATGATGGCCCCATAAGATGCTCCATAGAATAATATGCCCCATATAATGCATAAAAAGTTCATGATGGCCTCATAAGATGCTACATAGAATAATGTCCCATATAATGCATAAAAGGGTAATGATGGCCCCATAAGATGCTCCATAGAATAATATGCCCCATATAATGCTGCATACTGTAACAACCCTGCTGGCATCACTGCATCGCCTCCCATCCCCCGCACACCAACATACTATCTGCTTCAAGCCATGCTGTGAATTCTGTCTGTTGCCAGCTCTGTGCCTCTGCTCTCCATGTTTCCAGACTGTGTGTATATGGGGGCGGCGCCTGAACTCTCTGGTTCTTATGCAGTCAGGGTGCACCTGTGTAATATGTCCCTTACCAATCACCTAGAGCCCTTGACTATTTAGTTTCGCCACTCCCACTGAAACATGGCCTGTGCAATGTCTAAACTCAGTTAGTATCTTGCTGCTGAGGAAGCCAGGCCCTGTTCTGTGTATCTCCTTCTCTGTAGGAATACTCTTTGTCTCGCTTTGTACCTTGTCCGCCTGCCAGGAGGCAGAATATCATGACCCTTGAGTCTTAGAATCATAGAATCGTAGAGTTGGAAGGGACCTCCTGGGCCATCTGGTCCAACCCCCTGCTCAAAGCAGGATTCGCTAAATCATCCCAGTCAGATGTCTGTCCAGCCTCTGTTTGAAGACTTCCATTGAAGGAGAACTCACCACTTCTCGTGGCAGCCTGTTCCACTCATTGATCACTCTAACTGTCAAAAAGTTTTTTCTAATATCTAATCTGTGTCTCTTCCCATTCAGTTTCATCCCATTGCTTCTAGTCTTTCCTTGTGCAAATGAGAATAAAGTTGATCCTTCTACAATGTGACAGCCCTTTAGATATTTGTAGACAGCTATTAAGTCTCCTCTCAGTCTTCTCTTTTGCAAACTAAACATTCCCAATTCCTGCAACCTTTCCTCATAAGACAGGGTTTGCAGACCGGTCACCATTCTGGTCGCTCTTTTCTGAACTTGCTCCAGTTTGTTGATGTCTTTTTTAAAATGTGGTGCCCAAAACTGGACACAATATTCCAGATGAGGTCTGACCAAAGAGGAGTAGAGGGAAATAATGACTTCACGTGATCTAGACTGTATGCTTCTGTTAATACATCCTAGAATTGCATTTGCCTTTTTTGCTGCTGCATCACACTGTTGACTCATATTCAGTCTGTGATCTATTAGTATACCCAAGTCTTTTTCACATGTGCTGTCACTTAGCCCTATTCCTCCCATTCTATATATGCTTTTTTCATTTTTATTGCCCAGATGTAGTACTTTGCATTTCTCCCTGTTAAAAACCATTCTGTTAGTTGCTGCCCACTTCTCCAGTTTATTTAAATCTTTTTGAATCCTTTCTCTCTCTTCTCTAGTATTAGCTATCCCTCCTAGCTTTGTGTCATCAGCAAATTTAATCAGTTTACCCTCAATTCCTTCATCTAAATCGTTGATAAAGATGTTGAACAATACAGGGCCCAGGACAGAGCCCTGTGGTACCCCACTTGAGACATTCTTCCAACTGGATGTGCAGCCATTTACGACCACTCTTTGGGTCCGATCACTAAGCCAGTTATGAATCCACCTAACAGTTGCCTTGTCCATTCCATACTTAGTCATTTTTTCAATAAGGATTGTATGAGAGACTTTGTCAAATGCTTTGCTGAAGTCAAGATATACTATATCTACAGTATTTCCTTGATCCACCCAATCAGTGATACCATCATAGAAGGAAATTAAGTTAGTCTGACATGACTTATTAGTTACAAACCCATGCTGACTCTGTTTAATCACTTCATTCTTATCCAGGTATTGACATACATGTTGTTTAATAATTTGTTCAAAGATCTTTCCTGGTATAGAAGTCAGACTCACCGGCCTATAGTTGCCTGGGTCCACCTTCTTCCCCTTTTTGAAGATAGGAACAACATTTGCTCTTCTCCAGTCTTCTGGCACTTCTCCTGTTCTCCAAGAATTTTCAAATATTATGGAGAGGGGTTCAAAAATTTCTTCTGCTATCTCCTTCAGTACTCTGGGGTGTAATTCATCTGGACCTGGAGACTTGAATTCATTTAGGTTAGCTAAGTGTTTCCTCACTATCTTTCTGTTTATAGATATCCTGGATTCTTCTATTCTCTTAATAGGACAGTGAATAACAGTTGATGTTACATTTCCTTTCTGAGAGAAAACAGATGCAAAATAGGAATTTAAAAGTTCAGCCTTCTCAACATCCTGTGTTACCATTTCATCATTTTCATCCTGTAAAAATCCTATAGCATCTTTGACTTTTCTTTTACTTTTGACATATCCCCAAAATCCTTTATTATTGCTTTTGACATCTCTTGCAAGCCTCAATTCATTTTCAGCTTTAGATAATCTGATTTGTGCCCTGCAGGTTCTGCAGACAGCATTATATTCTTCTTTAGATATGCCTCCCTCTTTCCATTTTATAAACATTTTTTTCTTCCTTTTTAGCATGTGCTTAAGTTCTGTGTTCATCCATCCTGGTTTCCTTAACCTCTTCCCGACCGCCCACAGTAGATAAACGTTGGCGCTTGCTGGGCTTTGTGCAGCGCCGACGTTTATCTACTGTCGGCGGTTTTGTGCCCCCCGGGACCCCCTCATACCTTATAACGCGGGGATCCCGGTGCACAATGCATGCTGGGACCCCCGACGTCATCGAGACCTGATTGGTTCAGGTCCTGATGACGTCGCGTCACAGCAGCCAATGAGAGAGCTCGCTGGGAAAGCTGCTTGTTTCCCGGCGATCTCACTCATTATAACGCGACTTCTCCTCTGAGCTCATGCTGACAGATGAGCAGAGGTGAAGCAGCGTTACAGTGTGACTAGATCGCTGCCTGGCACAGCTGATCGCTGCCTGGCACAGCTGTGTCAGGCAGCGATCTTGTCACACAGTAGCGCTGCTTCTCCTCTGATCATCTGTCAGTGTGAGATCAGAGGAGAAGTGGCGTTACTATGTGCCGGGCAGCGATCTTGTCACATAGTAACGCTGCTTCTTCTCTGATCATCTGCCAGTGTGAGATCAGAGGAGAAGTGGCGTTACTATGAGTCAAAAATACAAAAAATAAAAAACACAAAAATAAAAAAAAAAGTAAAGAAAAAAAAAAGCAGGTAGGCAGGCTAGGGCTATGTCTAGGGTTAGGGCTAGGGTTAGGGTTAGGGCTAGGGTTACGGTTAGGGCTAGGGTTAGGGCTAGGGTTAGGGCTAGAGTTAGGGGTGTGTTGGGGTTAGGGTTGGAATTCGAATTGGGGGTTTCCACTGTTTAGGTACATCAGGGGCTCTGTAAATGCAATATGACGCCCGCAGACTATTCCATCAAAGTCTGCATTCCAGAACGTCACTACTTCCCTTCCGAGCCCCACCGTGTGCCCAAACAGTGGTCCCCCCCCACATGTGGGGTACCAGCGTACTCAGGACAAATTGGACAACAACTCTTAGGCTGGTTTCACATTAGCGCTTTTTAAGCGCACGCACGGCCGGGGGTAGCTCCGCCCCCGAGCCGGCTCTCTGCCCGGCGTGCCCGCCCCTTGCTTGTAGCGCCGCCTCCTAGCGCACAGCGGCGCCTGCGATCGGCGCACCCTATCTTTAGCATAGGGTGCGCAGATCGTGCGCAGGCCGTGCGCTAGTTGCGCTTTGACCTGCGCTGCGCACTTTTGACGGTGCGCCGTGCGCGCCAAAATCCGAAAAGTTTGATTTTGGCGCGCACGGCGCACCGTCAAAAGTGCGCAGCGCAGGTCAAAGCGCAACTAGCGCACGGCCTGCGCACGATCTGCGCACCCTATGCTTAAGATAGGGTGCGCCGATCGCAGGCGCCGCTGTGCTCTAGGAGGCGGCGCTACAAGCAAGGGGCGGGCACGCCGGGCAGAGAGCCGGCTCGGGGGCGGAGCTACCCCCGGCCGTGCGTGCGCTTAAAAAGCGCTAATGTGAAACCAGCCTTAGGGTCCAATTTCTCCTGTTACCCTTGTGAAAATAAAAATTGGGAGCTAAAAGATCATTTTTGTGGAAAAAAAATGATTTTTTTATTTTCACGGCTCTACATTATAAACTTTAGTGAAACACTTGGGGGTTCAAAGTGCTCACCACACATCTAGATAAGTTCCTTGGGGGGGTCTAGTTTCCAAAAAGGGGTCACTTGTGGAGGATTTCCACTGTTTAGGCACATCAGGGGCTCTGCAAACGCGACATGACACCCGCAGACCATTCCATCAAAGTCTGCATTCCAAAACGTCACTACTTCCCTTCCGATCCCCACCGTGTGCCCAAACAGTAGTTTTCTTCCACATATGGGGTACCAGTGTACTCAGGACAAATTGGACAACAACTTTTGGGGTCCAATTTCTCCTGTTACCCTTGTGAAAATAAAAAATTGGGGGCTAAAAGATCATGTTTGTGGAACAAAAATGATTTTTTATTTTCATGGCTCTACGTTATAAACTTCTGTGAAGCACTTGGGGGTTCAAAGTGCTCACGACACATCTAGATAAGTTCTTTAAGGGGTCTAGTTTCCAAAATGGGGTCACTTGTGGGGGTTTCCACTGTTTAGGCACATTAGGGGCTCTCCAAATGCGACATGGCGTCCTATCTCAATTCCAGCCAATTCTGCATTGAAAAAGTCAAACGGCAATCCTTCCTTTCTGAGCTCTGCCGTGTGCTCAAACAGTGGTTTAGCCCCACATACGGGGTATCGGCGTATTTGGGAGAAATTGCACAAAAAATTTTGTGGTTCATTTTCTGTTTTTACACTTGTGAAAATAAAAAAAATGGTTCTGAAGTAAAATGTTTGTGAAAAAAAGTTAAATGTTTATTTTTTCCTTCCACATTCCATTCATTCATGTGAAGCACCTGAAGGGTTAATAAACTTCTTGAATGTGGTTTTGAGTACATTGAGAGGTGCAGTTTTTAGAATGGTGTCACTTTTGGGTATTTTATGTCATATTGACCCCCCAAACTCACTTCAAATGTGAGGTGGTCCCTAAAAAAAATGGTGTTGTAAATTTTGTTGTAAAAATGAGAAATCGCTGGTCAACTTTTAACCCTTATAACTTCCAAAAAAAAAAAATTATGTTTCCAAAATTGTGCAGATGTAAAGTAGACATGTGGAAAATGTTATTTATTAACTATTTTGTGCGATATCACTCTCTGATTTAAGGGCATAAAAATTAAAAGTTTGAAAATTGCAAAATTTTCAAAATTTTTGCCAAATTTCGATTTTTTTAACATATAAGCGCAGTTCATATCTAAGAAATTTTACCACTATCCTGAAGTACAATATGTCATGAGAAAACAATGTCAGAATCAGCAGGATCCGTTGAAGCGTTCTAGAGTTATGGCCTCATAAAGTGACACTGGTCAGAATTGAAAAAATTGGCCTGGTCACGAAGGCAAAAACAGGCTCAGGCGCGAAAGGGTTAAATGCTTCCTATTCTTCCCTCTTTTCGGAATTGTTAACAACTGTGCTTTGAGAATTTCATTTTTCAAGATTTCCCATCCTTCCTGGACATTTTTGTCTTTAAGGATATCCAGCCATTGGATCCCTCCAATTCTCTTTCTGAATCCCTTAAAATCTGCCTTTCTGAAATCTAACCTTGACGTCTGAGTCTTCACAGGTCTTCCGCCTCTAGTTATCCAGAATTCTAAAATAGCATGGTCGCTACCTCCTAGGGTCCCAGCCACTTTTACCTCCTCAACCATTTCCTCCCTGTTTATAAGGATTAGATCCAAGGTAGCAGTTCCCCTTGTTTTCTCCCTTACCTTTTGGAAGATAAAGTTGTCAGCAAGAGAGGATAAGAATTTCCTTGACCTGTTAGTTTTGCCTGAGAGAGATTCCCAACAAATGTCTGGATAGTTGAAGTCTCCCATGACAACTATGTCATATTTTTTGGAGAACTTGGCGATTTGATGCATAAAGAGTTCATCCATATCTTCAGCTTGCACAGGCGGCCTGTAGTAAATGCCTACAATGGTGTCCTTTCCATTGTTCTGTCCTTGTATTCTTACCCAAACAGTTTCCACAGAACTCCCAGTCTCTGAAGCTTCAATCTCTGTGCAGATATACGCGTTTCTAACATACAATGCGACACCCCCTCCTCGTTTATCAAGTCTGTTTCTTGCAAATAAGTTGTATCCTTCTAGTCTTGTATTCCAATCATGTGTATTGTCCCACCAAGTTTCAGTGATTCCAATGACATCATATTTCTTTTCCTGTGTTAGTAGTTCCAATTTTCCTTGTTTGTTGCCCATGCTTTGTGCATTAGTATAGAAACATTTTAGTTTGTGATTGGTTTCTCTTTCTCCAATATTTTTATTAATTAGATTCTTTCGTCTTTGTTCTTCCTTTCCACTTCTAATAGCAGAGTTATCAATAGCATTTGTCAGGTGTATGGCTTTTTCTGGTCTTTTGCTTCCCTTCCCATGTTGTTCTAGTTTAAAGCTCTCCTTACAAGTGTAGCAAGGCGACTTCCAAATACATGTTTTCCAGTCTTCGTAAGGTGCACCCCATCTCTAGCAAGTAGTCCATCGTATAAGTAGTTCACTCCGTGATCCAGAAATCCAAATCGTTGCTGACGGCACCATCAACGTAGCCAGTTGTTCACCTGCAGAATCTTATTCCACCTCCTTGTTCCACGGCCATCCACTGGGAGGATGGAAGAGAAGACCACCTGCGCTCCCAGTTCTTTCACTTTCTTGCCTAAGTCTTCAAAGTCTCTGCAGATGGTTTCCAGGTCGTTTCTTGCGGTGTCATTTGTCCCCACATGTAGAAGCAGGAATGGGTAGTCATCTGTAGGTCTGAAGAGTCCTGATATCCTGTCAGACACATCTTTAATTTTTGCACCTGGAAGACAGCACATTTCTCTTGAAGCTATATCCGGTCTGCAGATAGCGGCCTCTGTTCCTCTCAACAGGGAATCCCCCATGACCACCACTCTCCGTTTCTTCTTCACAACATTTTTCTTTCTCCATGCTGGAAGACTCTGAAGGCGTACAAGGTTGCTGTTTGTTGGCAAAGTCTTATCCTGATGTATTTCTTCATCGTTTTCCTGCGTGAGAGCCTGGTACTGGTTTCTGAGCAGTATGGGTGCTGACTGCCTCCCGATCCTCCTGCTTCTCTGGGTCACATGTCTCCATTCCTCTGTTTCTTCAGGTGCACTTCGAATTTCTTCTCTTTCTGTAACATGAAGAGATAATTCTGCTCTGTCCAAGAACTCTTCACCTTCTTTAATGATCTTCAACGTAGCTAACCTCTCTTCGAGATTTTGCAACTTTTCCTCCAACAGGGACACAAGCTTGCATTTGTGGCATGTGAAGTTTGGCTTTTCCACTGGTAAATCTGTGAACATGTAGCAAGAAATGCAGCTCACCAAATGGCTCCTGGCCTCTTCCATCTTGAGATTTCTCAAAAACGATGAAGGATGAGCCAAAATTCGTTGGCAGGCTTCGTTTTTTCCGATTTCCTCTTTCCAGCTGCAACGGCCAAAACCCAGTGATCGTTGAGCTCGTGGAGACTCTTCACTTATCCCAGAAGGCACTGGGAATATACAAATGATCTCCTCAAGACTCTTCCCCTGGTTCCCAGTACCTTGTCTGTACTCTGTCCGCCTGCCAGGAGGCAGAATATCCTGGTCCTTGTGTCTTTGTCCCTGTGTCTCTGTCTGAACTCAGTCTTACCTCTGTCAGTCTCCTTGTCCGTGGCTTCCTTCCCTGCTGTATCTTTCCTTGTGTCCTCTGTCTGTGCATCTGCACCCTCGCAGCTCTGCCTGTTCGGCTCCCTAGCCGCTCTGCCTGTTCGGCTCCCTAGCCGCTCTGCCTGTTCGGCTCCCTAGCCGCTCTGCCTGTTCAGCTCCCTAGCCGCTCTGCCTGCTTGGCTCCTTAGCCGCTCTACCTGTTCGGCTCCCTAGCCACTCTGCCTGCTCGGCTCCCTAGCCACTCTGCCTGCTCGGCTCCCTAGCCGCTCTGCCTGCACGGCCCCCTTGCAGCCCAGCCTGCTCTGCGGCTCTGCCTACTCCAACCAATATCCGTACCTGCACCTCCTATGTGAACAGGTCCAAATACTGTTCCACCATACACCACTCCTTCCTGCCTACACCTGCTGTGTGAACAGGTTCTTACCTGTCCCTTCTCATTCCACACCCGCCTGTCCTGTGTCTCAAGCCGTCACCTACCTGCCCAGTGTCTCCAAGCCGTGCCCGCCTGCCCAGTGTCTCCAAGCCGTGCCCGCCTGCCCAGTGTCTCCAAGCCGAACCCGCTTGCCCAGTGCCTCCAAGCCTTGCCCGCTTGCCCAGTGCCTCCAAGCCATGCCCGCTTGCCCAGTGTCTCCAAGCCGTGCCCGCTTGCCCAGTGTCTCCAAGCCGTGTCTGCTTGCCCAGTGTCCAAGCCGTGCCCGCTTGCCCAGTGTCTCCAAGCCGTGTCTCCAAGCCGTGCCTGCCTGCCAGTGTACCAAGCCGTGCCTGCTTGCCCAGTGTCTCAGCCTGTCTGTTAGTCACACCTGTCCAAGTGACTTGTCCCCGAGTGGGATCAGCAGCCACAGCCAGACACCACCCTGGAGTGGCACCCGACAGCTACCTGCCGCACAAGCCTGACCTCACCATCAGAGGCTCCAGTGAAGACCGAGGTAGCTGTCATAGTCACGCCCCTTCCAGGGTAGTCTGGTTTGTGGCACAGTGGGGCCACAACCCCCCGGTTCGCACCATTCAGCCAAGGCGCGAGCGTGACAGTTTGCACGGGCCATGGTCCCCGCTGAGTCCCATGTCCTTCCGCTCACAGAGCGTCATGAACTTTTGTCCTGCCAGTATGAGCAATCAGAAGAATTTGTTCCGCCCTGCGTGGTTCCGATTGTGGAGACCTCTGAACCAATCATCGTCTCCAATGCCCTGTACAATCAGCTCCTGGCCTATGAAGAGCATGACCCAGCAGACCCGCCTAGGTTCTATGGGGACCCTAAAGAGTGCCAAGGGTTCCTGAAAAAGTGCCTGCACTACATCCTGCAGAATGCAGCTTGTTTCCCCTCTGACCGGGTCAAGGTGGGATACATCATGTCCTACCTAGCTGGTGATGCCTTTATCTGGATCTGTCCCCTTTGGAAGCAGGGGATCCTGTCGTCTTGAGCCTGGGGGCCTTCCTGGCGGCCTTCCGTAAAGTCTTTGATGTGCCTAGACCAGTTGCTCCTGAAAAGTCTTCCCCTCCAAGCTTCCAGAGACAGACTAGACAAGAGGAACCTGTGGGTGAAACATCTCAACCACCTATGACCGTCCAGCCATCACCTGTTCCACAGTCTGCCGATGCGGCCTCCCGTGCAAGATCCAAGAGGTCTAAAAAGAAGAAGCGGGCCAAGTTGCAGCCGGAATCTGGCCTCTGCCCTGTGAAGCCTGTATTCCAGAACCCTGGCCAGTAGGAGAGGCTGTCCCTGGCGAAAGTACTCCCTCTCCATTAAACTCTTTAACTGTTTCTCTGCCTTCAGGGAGCTTTGGTGTGTTTAAGTCGCCAGTCTTACAGAGTCAGTGTGTGGTCTCTCATACAGCTCCCGAAGCCAGCGTGGGAGTTGTCTCGAGGTGGCCGAGCCCTATTGGAGAACAGTCTAGTCCTGCAAGGACAACTACAGCTCCAGGTCGGAGCTCTTTACATGAAGAAGTTCATCTTCCACTTGCTGACTGGTATGCCCATGGGTCATTCTGATCCAGAGATTCTAGCACCCATTTATGTCTGGAAACCTAGCAGGGCACCGCGCTTGAAACAATCAAGTGACAAGAGGTGTCTGGTTCCCTTGCGTCAAAGTCGGTCAGCAAGGTCACCTTCATCTGGTCTGCTAGTCGTCGAGTCAAGGGGTGATGACGTCTCCGAAGAAGGGGAGGCGGTGTCAGTCTCCTCACACGTCTCCAGCGACTATACCAGTGGTCTGCTCCCAGGAGCATCCCTGTCTCTTGATTGTCCTCCCCTGGATTACGGGCTGAAGATGGGTCCTAAGTATTTGCCTTCAACCCACGTGTGGCCAGTGAGTGAAGATACTGAGACAGAGATTTTCTCACGCTCTAACCTGGAAGAGGAGGGCCAGTTTTTTCAGGGTAACAGGCTGAACTGGCTCCCTGTATGTATGCCTCCAGCTTCTATTTGGCTAGTTGGTGAAGATACCTGGGCAGAGATGCTTCCTCCTGATCCTAAGGAGGAGGTCCAATTTTCCTGGGATATCGGGCTGAAGTTGGACTCAGTGAAGGTCTCTTCTGTTTCCAGCTGGCCGGCTGATGTAGGGGTCAAGTCTGAGGCTTCCAGGTCTCTGCTTTCTGCCACCCAGGAGAAAGAAATCCAAGTTCTTATACCCTCTGTGTTGGAAGCTGACTCCATCGGGCACCAAGAAGCTTGGCACTCCGGGATTCCTGATGGCACACATATTCCACCCTACCTGAAGGATGTCGTGTCAACCTGGACTGTGTGTGGTCCCATACTCCTTCTTCAGGTCATTCTGGCAGGCTTGAGGAAGAGGGGCCATAAAGAGGGGGTACTGTAATAACCCTGCTGGCATCACTGCATGGCCTCCCATCCCCCGCACACCAACATACTTTCTGCTTCAAGCCATGCTGTGAATTCTGTCTGTTGCCAGCTCTGTGCCTCTGCTCTCCATGTTTCCAGACTGTGTGTATATGGGGGCGGCGCCTGAACTCTCTGGTTCTTATGCAGTCAGGGTGCACCTGTGTAGTATGTCCCTTACCAATCACCTAGAGCCCTTGACTATTTAGTTTCGCCACTCCCACTGAAACATGGCCTGTGCAATGTCTAAACTCAGTTAGCTCCTTGCTGCTGAGCTAGCCAGGCCCTGTCCTATGTCTTGCCTTCTCTGAAGGCTCTTACTGCGTATTCCTGTGTCTTGGTACCTTGCCTAGTACTTCTCTGTCCGCCTGCCAGGAGGCAGAATATCCTGGCCCTTGAGTCTTGTTTCCAGTGCCTTGTCTGTTCTCTGTCCGCCTGCCAGGAGGCAGAATATCCTGGTCCTTGTGTCTTTGTCCCTGTGTCTCTGTCTGAACTCAGTCTTACCTCTGTCTGTCAGTCTTTCCTTGTGTCCTCTCTGTCTGTGCATCTGCACCCTCGCAGCTCTGCCTGTTCGGCTCCCTAGCCGCTCTGTCTGCACGGCTCCCTAGCCGCTCTGCCTGCACGGCTCCCTAGCCGCTCTGCCTGCACGGCTCCCTAGCCGCTCTGCCTGCACGGCCCCCTTGCAGCCCAGCCTGCTCTGCGGCTCTGCCTACTCCACACTCCAGCCTATATCCGTACCTGCACCTCCTGTGTGAACAGGTCCAAATACTGTTCCAACATACACCACTCCTTCCTGCCTACACCTGCTGTGTGAACAGGTTCTTACCTGTCCCTTCTCATACCATGCCCGCCTGTCCTGTGTCTCAAGCCGTCACCTACCTGCCCAGTGTTTCCAAGCTGTGCCCGCCTGCCCAGTGTCTCCAAGCCGTGCCTGCCTGCCCAGTGTCTCCAAGCCGTGCCCGCTTGACCAGTGTCTCCAAGCCGTGCCCGTTTGCCCAGTGCCTCCAAGCCATGCCCGTTTGCCCAGTGCCTCCAAGCCGTGCCCGCTTGCCCAGTGCCTCCAAGCCTTGCCCGCTTGCCCAGTGTCTCCAAGCCGTGTCTCCAAGCCGTACCTGCCTGCCAGTGTACCAAGCCGTGCCTGCTTGCCCAGTGTCTCAGCCTGCCTGTTAGTCACACCTGTCCAAGTGACTTGTCCCTGAGTGGGATCAGCAGCCACAGCCAGACACCACCCTGGAGTGGCACCCGACAGCTACCTGCCGCACAAGCCTGACCTCACCATCAGAGGCTCCAGTGAAGACCGAGGTAGCTGTCGTAGTCACGCCCCTTCCAGGGAAGTCTGGTTTGTGGCACAGTGGGGCCACAACCCCCCGGTTCGCGCCATTCAGCAAAGGCGCGAGCATGACACATAAAAGGGTAATGATAGCTCCATAAGATGCTCCTTAGAATAATATGCCCCATATAATGCTGCATAAAAGGTTAATGATGGCCCCATAAGATACTCCATAGAATAATATGCCCCATATAATGCTGCATGGAAGGTTAATGATGGCCTCATAAGATGCTCCATAGAATAATATGCCCCATATAATGCTGCATAAATGGTTAATGATGGTCCCATAAGTTGTTCATATATAATGCTGCTGCAATTTAAAAAAAAGATATACTCACCTCGTCGCTGACCACGGCTCCTCAGTGTCGCCGGCTCTCTGTAGTGACTGTTCAGGCAGAGGGTGCGCACTAATCACGTCATCGCGCCCTCTGACCTGAACGTGACAGCCTGAGGACCCGGATGACAGTGCAGCGGTGGAACTGGGACAAGTGAATATCGCAAGTGCCGGGGGCCTGAGCCAGCAGTGACACTGGTACGTGACCCCCATAGCGTGCCGTGTCCCCACCTGCTTATGACACCGGCACCTGGCCCCCATAACACCGGTTTCCCCACCTGCTCATGACCCCGGCACTTGTCCCGCTGCCAACGCTGACCCTGTCAGCAGCCACTGGGACACAGAAAGAGGCTGCAGGGGAGCGCGCAGAAGATCCGGAGATGCCGGGGACCTCCACCCTACATCGGTAAAGAAGTGGGAACCGTAACTTGTGTATAAGCTGAGGGGGATCTTTTTCAGCCTAAAAAAAGGGGCTGAGAAACTCAGCTTATACACGAGTAAATATGGTAATTATATAGCACATAAAGTCTTAATATAGTAGCACTTTGATCTAATGGCACGATTATTGTTCAATATATGTAATGCTAGCAAAATTAAATCGCACCATACATATAAGACTCATTTTCAAGCATGTTTTACAGAGGATTCCATTACAATTAGATATTAGAAGGGCTGAGGAAAATCCATAAGGGTGAGAACACCCCCATTAGTTAGGGCTGGCAACTCACCACATGAAAAATGGGGGAGACAAGCCTCGTTAAAGAAATGTGTCTCAACCCCAAATTCTCAAATGGATAATATACTCCTCTTAAGGCTACTTTCACACTAGCGTCGCCCTGCGTCGGGGCGACGTAGCGTCGCACGTTGTGAAAGTTTAGCACAACGGGGGCAGCGGATGCAGTTTTTCAACGCATTGTAAAGTCCAGGGAGGAGGGGGCAGAGTTTCGGCTGCGCATGCGCGGTCGAAAATGGCGGACACGACGCACAAAAAAAGTTACATGTAATGTTTTTGTGTGCGTCGCGGCCGCCAAAACACGACGCCCATATGTCGCAATGTGTCGCTAACTCAAGTCTATGGAGAAAAAACGCATCCTGCGGGCAACTTTGCAGGATGCGTTTTTTCTCCAAAACGACGCATTGCGACGTGTGTCGCACGATGCTAGTGTGAAAGTAGCCTAAGCCACATCTTTAATCTTTTCAATAGAGGGAATTATCCTCAAATCACAGAGAGGTCCCTTGTATCAAGAGGAAGTATATCTATTATTGTTCCGTCTCAAATTCTAATGAACAAGCTACAAAACAAAAAATAAATAAAAATACAAAACACCTTACCAATCCTTCTGAATGGGACAAGCCATGGATCAGGATACTTGATAGTATTCACATTTTGCGAAAGAGGAAAAAAAAATTTTTTTTTTAGAAAATTAAAAAAAAAACAAAACAATTGGCACTAACCCAAGCAAAAAGAAAAAGAATCCAGTTGAAGCAAATAGAAGACACCACAAAGAGTAACTCATAAAAGGACTGATTGTAATTCACATTTAATCCAAAAGGTTTTAATATATTTAACCTCCAGATCCATAATAATTCCATAGTTTTAAGCACTGCCGCATCTCAAAAGAGGGATGTGATCAATGATACGAAATTTAAGATGTCTTCCAGTGTGATCCTGTTCTGATGACTAATGCAAATAATTATAATTATGTATAAACTTTAATTTAGACCCAGAAATGGTGAATCTGATAAAGGATGAGTTCTCTTACTCATGGGAAGTGTCAGAGATTTCCTTTTTGGGAATTAGTTTATCAAACCCACTAAGCCGAACCCTGGAGACCAACTTACTGAAAATATTTAGGGTCATTCAATCTTCCTAGATAAATGTGACAAAACAAATACCTCACTGTTGGGTAGAATGGTCAGATACAAGATGCTGATCCTCCCTAGACTTCTATATATTTTTAGGAGCGTCCCTTTAATTATGTCTTCATCCTGAATTCAAAAATTTCACAAACAGCTATCATGTTTGATTTGGCACAAAAAAAATCAAGAATAAGTAAAAATATCCTTTTCAAAAGTCAGGCTAAAGGGGTGTAGCCCTCCCTAATTTACAAGCTTATTATGAAGCAAATATTACCCTACAAAGTGGAATACAATTGGGTTCCTTTGGAACAAGACCAAAATAATCAAAACCCATTACTATCCCTAATTTTACTACATTTAATGGTTCCCTCCCTTCCACTACCTTCCCATCCATTATTAAATGAACACAAGTACACAATGGAAAAAAATTTAATAAATTAGCATCTCAGAATCTATCCTCTTCCACCAGAAATAGCGCCATTAAGTATTTTCTTTCCTAGTTTTCCTAATTTTCCATACAGTAAATGGTCTAAATGAGGCATCAAAGACTGTTCACGTCAACTTACAGGTCCCGATAAAGATATTATAGCAAATTTTCAAACTTTAACATTTGCATTCGGTCTACCAGATGAGGAACTCTACAACCTCCTAGATCTTAGAAAATGTATTAGAAGCTAAATCTCTCTCCCCTTTGTTTACCTAAAGCCATTAATACTCTTTTAAGAAATCTCCATTTGGTTTCAAGGTGGAATATGAAAAATATATATCCTCTTTTTATTTCAGACAGGGAATTTGTCATGCAAAATCATATTTAATGAAGGAAAGTATAAAAACCCTGCTGTGGTGCTCACAATCCTCTTGGAATAGGACAAGCTGGATGGTAAAACAAGTGCTAGTAATATCCCAAAAGTAATAGGAATGAAAAAATAACTTTTAATCATGCCAAAGGAGTTGAAAAGAAAAGTAATGAGTTAGGAAGTCATGGATTGGTCGTCGTGGGCCAGAGAAATGGCCACCAAGGTCTCCTGATCTGACCCCCTTAGACTTTTATCTTTGGGGTCATCTGAAGGCAATTGTCTATGCTGTGAAGATACGAGATGTGCAGCCTCTGAAACAACGGATACTGGAAACCTGTGCTAGCATTTCTTCTGCGGTGTTGCTATCAGTGTGTCAAGAGTGGGAGAAGAGGGTTGCATTGACAATCCAACACAATGGGCAGCACCTTAAACACATTTTATAAGTGGTCATAAACTTGTAAATAACTCATGAAAGAATAAAGTTACATTAAAACCAAGCACAACATTGTTTTTCTTGTGAAATTTTCAATTAATTTCACGTGTTACATGACCCTCTTCCCATTGGAAAAAATAAAGTTGGATCCAAAATGGCCAGCTTCAAAATGGCTGCCATGTCACTACCAATCGTGAAAAGTTTTGCTACTAATGTGCCACAAACAGGAAGTTGATATCACCAACCATTCCCATTTTAGTTAGGTGTATCCATATAAATGGCCCATCCTGTATATATATTTTATATAGATACATAGAAGAAAAGCCGGCAATGCAATACCTGTCCGCATAAAGTAAAATCACACTGACAGGTTGGAATAAAATAGATAGAATAGATATATACACATAGAATACACACACACACATATATATATCTAATATATAAAGCTCAAGTGTGTGTATGTATGTGTGTATGTGTGCATGTATGTGTGTATGTCCGGGATTGGCATCTGCACCGTCGCAGCTACAGCCACAAAATTTGGCACAGTCACATGTCTGGACCACGAGAGCGTCCTAGGCTATGTTGTGAGGCGAAATTTTAACCCTGCGTGTTCCAATTCACCAAACAATTTTTCCCCTATCTACATAATGGGGAAAAAGTGTGTGTATCAAGCCCCGCCCCTCATTATGATGTCATAATGGTTGCCATGGTGACCCTGATGTCATCATAGGTTGCTAGCCCCGCCGCTCATTATGATGTCATAATGGTTGACTATGGGATGGAGGATGTGTGATGGGTATATGGGCACTGGACTATGGGATGGAGGATATGTATGACGGGTATATGGGCACGGGACCATGGGATGGCGGATATGTATGATGGGTATATGGGCACGGGACTATGGGATGGAGGATGTGTGATGGGTATATGGGCACTGGACTATGGGATGGAGGATATGTATGATGAGTATATGGGTACGGGACTATGGGATGGAGGATATGTATGATGGGTATATGGGCACGGGCCTATAGGATGGTGGATATGTATGATGGGTATATGGGCACGGGACTATTGGATAGAGGATATGTATTATGGGTATATGGGCATGGGACTGTGGGATGGAGGATATGTATGATGGGTATATGGGCACTGGACTATGGGATGGAGGATATGTATGATGGGTATATTGGCATGGGACTATGGGATGGAGGATAATTATAATTTGTTATAACTAGCCACAGTTAGTTACCATGCCCGGGCAGCGCCGGGCTCTTCAGCTAGTATATATATATATACAGTGCCTTTCGAAAGTATTCGGCCCCCTGGATCTTTTCAACCTTTTCCCACATATCATGCTTCAAACATAAAGATACCAATTGTAAATTTTTGGTGAAGAATCAACAATAAGTGGGACATACTTTGTTGCGCCACCTTTTGCTACGATTGCAGCTGCAAGTCGCTTGGGGTATGTCTCTATCAGTTTTGTACATCGAGAAACTGAAATTCTTGCCCATTCTTCCTTGGCAAACAGCTCTAGCTCAGTGAGGTTTGATGGAGATCATCTGTGAACAGCAGTTTTCAGCTCTTTCCACAGATTCTCGATTGTATTCAGGTCTGGACTTTGACTTGGCCATTCTAGCACCTGGATACGTTGATTTCTGAACCATTCCATTGTAGATTTTGCTTTATGTTTGGGATCATTATCTTGTTGGAAGACAAATCTCCGTCCCAGTCTCAAGTCTTTTGCAGACTCCAACAGGTTTTCTTCAGGAATGGTCCTGTATTTGGCTCCATCCATCTTCCCATCAATTTTAACCATCTTCCCTGTCCCTGCTGAAGAAAAGCAGGCCCAAACCATGATGCTTCCACCGCCATGTTTGAAAGTGGGGATGGTGTGTTCAGGGTGATGAGCTGTGTTGCCTTTACGCCAAACGTCATTTGGCATTGTTGCCAAAAAGTTCGATTTTTGTTTCATCTGATCAGAGCACCTTCTTCCACATGTTTGGTGTGTCTCCCAGGTGGCTTGTTGCAAACTTTAAACAACACTTTTTATGGATATCTTTGAGAAATGGCATTCTTCTTGCCACTCTTCCATAAAGGCCAGATTTGGGCAGTGTATGACTGATTGTTGTCCTATGGACAGACTGTCCCACCTCAGCTGTAGATCTCTGCAGTTCATCCAGAGTGATCATGGGCCTCTTGGCTGCATCTCTGATCAGTCTTCTCCTTGTTTGAGATGAAAGTTTAGAGGGACGGCCGGGTCTTGGTAGATTTGCAGTGGTATGATACTCCTTCCATTTCAATACGATCGTTTGCACAGTGCTCCTTGGATGTTTAAAGTTTTGGAAATCACTTTGTATCCAAATCCGGCTTTAAACTTCTCCACAACAATATCACAGACCTGCCTGTTGTGTTCCTTGGTCTTCATGATGCTCTCTGTGCTTCAAACAGAACCCTGAGACTATCACAGAGCAGGTGCATTTATACGGAGACTTGATTACACACAGGTGGATTATATTTATAATAATTAGTCATTTAGGACAACATTGGATCATTCAGAGATCCACAATGAACTTCTGGAGTGAGTTTGCTGCACTGAAAGTAAAGGGGCTGAATAATATTGCACGTCCCACTTTTCAGTGTTTGAATTTAAAAAAAAAATTAAATTAACCAATAAGTTTTGATCAACTTCACAATTGTGTCCCACTTGTTGATTCTTCACCAAAAATTTACGTTTGGTACAGTATCTTTATGTTTGAAGCATGATATGTGGGAAAAGGTTGAAAAGTTCAAGGGGGCCGAATACTTTTGCAAGGCACTGTGTGTATGTATATATATATATATATATATATATGTCAGCAACACACACATATATATATATTTAAATATATATAGATATATTTACTTGTATTGCATAGAGAGATAGATACAAGAAAAGCCGGTAATACATCTGCCGGGTTCTGTGAAATCACTGCAGGAGCCGACAAGATAGAAGAGATGCATTACATACAGTAAATACAAATAAAATATGTAGATATATAGATGTCAGTGATAAATACAATTAGTATAGTGTGTGTGCAAATTACTCGACATGTATTTAATTAATAAAACATTATTTTTCTGAAAAAAATGGCGTGGGCTCCAGTGCAATTTTTGTAATCAGCAGAGGATAAGCTAACAGCTGAGGGCCAATGTTTATAGCCGGGAAGGGGGTAATACCCATGGAGCTTCCCAGGCTATTAATAACAGCTTACCTCTGTATACTTAGCCTACTGGCTATTAAAATGAGGGACCCCCAAAAAAATATGACTTGGGGTCCCCCTATAATTAATAGCCAGCAAAGGTTATGCAGACAGCTGTGGCCTGATATTAATAGCCTAGGAAGGGGCCATAGATACTGGTCCCCCCTAGCTAAAAACATCAGCTCTCAGTCGCCCCAGAAAGGGGGCATCTCTAAGATATGCCTTTCCTGGCACTTACCCTTGCTCTTCCCACTTGCCCTGTAATTCTGGAAAGTGGGGTAATAGGTGGGCGGGTTGATATCACCTTTGTGACATCAAGACCAGAGGTTAGTAATGAAGAGGCATCAATAAGACGCCCCTATTACTAAGCCCATAGTCAAATTGTAAATAAAACACAGACACCCAGTAAAAAATCCTTAAATTTAAATAAAGACACAGAAGTCTCCGTTAATATTCTTAATTAAACCATACTTACAACCTCACCTATTTCCTGTGAAGCCCTCTATCTCCTGTAGCAAAAGTCAAGTAATAAGCCAATAAGCCAGCAATATACCATACCTGTCCATCGTTGTGTCCCACTCCATAATCCATATCTGGGGGAAAAATAGATTTCAACCTGGACGGTGCCAAGATGCGACCGTCCCGGCTGAAAACCACTGGTGAATGAGCTGCTAAGAGCGGAGCTTCAGTGACTAGCGTTGACGTCACTGAGTCTGCACTCCCTCACAGCTGGCCTGAACTGTGATGACCTCTGGACCGTGGGAAAACATCAGTGATGAGGTGACCGCAGTTCAAGATCAGTGTATTCACAGCAGATCACCATGAGCAGTTCTTCATTGTTTTGATGGCTTGTGACTATCCATCTTCCTCTTGATTACATTCCAGAGCTTTTCAATGGGGTTAAGGTCTGAAGATTGGGCTGCCCATTACAGGGATTTGATGTGGAGGTCCTTCATCCACACATTGATTGACCTAGCAGTGTGGCATGGCACATTGTCCTGCTCTAAAACCCAGTTTTCAAAGTTGGGGAACATTGCCTGAGCAGAAGGAATCAACTGTTTTTCCAGGATAACCTTGCATGTGGCTTGATTCATACGTCCTTCGCAAAGATTAACCTGCCCAATTCCAGCCTTGCTGAAGCATCCCCACATCATCACTGATCCTCCACCAAATTTCACAGTGGGTGCAAGACACTGTGGCTTGTACGCCTCTCCAGGTCTCCGTCTAACCAATGGACGACCAGGTGTTGCGCAAAGCTGAAAATTAGACTCATCAGAGAAGATTACCTTACTCCAGTCCTCTATGGTTCAATCCTTATGGTCTTCGGCAAACTTCAGCCTGGCTCTCCTTTGCTTCTCATTGAGGAAAGGCTTTTTTTGTGTGTCACTGCCATCTATATATATATGTATTCTATGTGTATATATCTATTCTAACCTGTCAGTGTGATTTTACTGTACACCAAACATGTATTGCCGGCTTTTCTAAGGACACCAATGCGTATAAATTGGACAGCACTCGCATGGTGTGAGTGCTGTGCGATTTTTTTTCTTGCATCCTTTGACTTGCATTGGTGAGTCTCGGCCGAGATACGCTGCAAACCGTAGCATGCTGCAATTTTATTCTCAGTCTGATTTCAGATGAGAAAAAAATCGCAGATGAGATGTAACTCATTGAATAACATTGGTCCGAGTGCAATCCGATTTTTTTATCAGATTTCACTCATCCGTTTCTCTCGCAAATGGGTGCGCACCCTTAGGGATCTTCTCTCAGACCTGGATTAAAGCATCAGTCAACTCCTGGACAGTCTGTGGTGCAACGTGGTAGGAGGGAAAGAGACCTGAAGACCCAGATGTGCTCGCTTGGGTTCAAGCCTGGTGAACGGGCGGGTCAGTCCATAGCATCAATGCCTTCATCAAGGAGGAACTGCTGACACACTTCAGCCACATGAGGCCTAACACTGTCATGCATCAGAGGGAACCCAGGGCCAAGAGCACCTGCATATGGTCTCACAACTGGTCTGAGGATCTCATTCCGGTACCTAATGGCTGTCAGGGTATCTGGCTAGAACATGGAGTAAGATCATCGCTACAGAGACCCCTGTATAGAAATATATACACTACTGCGCCCCGTACACCTCGTACACACACGGCTCAGCCCCGTACACCTCGTACACACGCGGCTCCGCTCCGTACACCTCGTACACACGCGGCTCCGCTCCGTACACCTGGTACACACACGGCTCCGCTCCATACACCTCGTACACACGCGGCTCCGCTCCGTACACCTCGTACACACACGGCTCCGCTCCATACACCTCGTACACACACGGCTCCGCTCCGTACACCTCGTACACACACGGCTCCGCTCCGTACACCTCGTACACACACGGCTCCGCTTCGTACACCTCGTACACACACGGCTCCGCTCCGCACACCTCGTACACACACGGCTCCGCTCCGTACACCTCGTACACACACGGCTCCGCTCCGTACACCTCGTACACACACGGCTCCACTCCGTACACCTCGTACACACACGGCACCGCTCCGTACACCTCATACACACGCGGCTCCGCTCCGTACATCTCGTACACACGCGGCTCCGCTCCGTACATCTCGTATACACACGGCTCCGCTCCGTACACCTCGTACACACACGGCTCCGCTCCGTACACCTCATACACACATGGCTCCGCTCCGTACACCTCGTACACACATGGCTCCGTACATCTCGTACACACGCGGCTCCGCTCCGTACATCTCGTATACACACGGCTCCGCTCCGTACACCTCGTACACACACGGCTCCGCTCCGTACACCTCATACACACACGGCTCCGCTCCGTACACCTCGTACACACATGGCTCCGTACACCTCGTACACACATGGCTCCGCTCCGTACACCTCGTACACACGCGGCTCCGCTCCGTACACCTCGTACACACGCGGCTCCGCTCCGTACACCTCGTACACACGCGGCTCCGCTCCGTACACCTCGTACACACGCGGCTCCGCTCCGTACACCTCGTACACACATGGCTCCGTACACCTCATACACACACGGCTCCGCTCCGTACACCTCGTACACACATGGCTCCGTACACCTCGTACACACACGGCTCCGCTCCGTACACCTCGTACACACGCGGCTCCCCGCTCCGTACACCTCGTACACACGCGGCTCCGCTCCGTACACCTCGTACACACGCGGCTCCGCTCCGTACACCTCGTACACACGCGGCTCCGCTCCGTACACCTCGTACACACGCGGCTCCGCTCCGTACACCTCGTACACACGCGGCTCCGCTCCGCACACCTCGTACACACGCGGCTCCGCTCCGCACACCTCGTACACACGCGGCTCCGCTCCGCACACCTCGTACACACGCGGCTCCGCTCCGTACACCTCGTACACACGCGGCTCCGCTCCGTACACCTCGTACACACGCGGCTCCGCTCCGCACACCTCGTACACACGCGGCTCCGCTCCGCACACCTCGTACACACGCGGCTCCGCTCCGTACACCTCGTACACACGCGGCTCCGCTCCGTACACCTCGTACACACAAGGCTCCGCTCCGTACACCTCGTACACACACGGCTCCGCTCCTAACACCTCGTACACACACGGCTCTGCTCCGTACACCTCGTACACACAAGGCTCTGCTCCGTACACCTCGTACACACGCAGCTCCGCTCCGCTCCGTACATCTCGTATACACACAGCTCTGCTACATCCACCCTGTAAACCCCTCCTGACCCCACACATAAACTTCCCCTCATCCAGCACCATGACAACCAGCACAGCAGAGTCCTGCATACACTGAGGCCCCTGATCATGTGACCACTGACTCCTCCCCTCCTGTGACCTCATCACAGGTCCTGTGCGCACAGAGCAGCCATATATGTGGAGTGCTGGTGGAGGTAGGTGATGGAGATTTCCCATTACAGAGTGTGTGGGGGGGGGGAGGGGATATTAACCCTTCAGCACTAAATCTGTTTGGTGTTTTTGTTGTCATTTTATAAGAATCATTGTGTTTTTGTTCTGTTTCCTGTAATAGATACATATGACTAGAGTTGAGCGAAACGGGTCCGCCAAATTCAGAATCCGCCGACTTTTGGTAAAGTCGGGTTTTGCCAATCGAACCCCAACCATAGCGTGAGGTCGACCATGAGGTCGCCGACTTGAGCGCCAAAGTCACATTTCCCACAATCCTTCCAGCGCCTATTCTCAGCCAATCATCAAGGACGCACACTGTGGGCAACGTGATGACATAGGCAGCGGCCCCCACCATGTTAGAGAAGGGCATTGAAGTGATTGGCTGGCTTTGTGTGGCGTCACAGTGCCTATAAAAGGCCGTGACCGCCGACCGCCATCTTACTTCTGTCGATCTTAGCATAGGGAGAGGTTGCTGCTGCTCGTTCTCAATAGGGAGAGCGTTTAGGCAGGCCAAAAAACAAAAAAATAGCTTCTGCTGATAGCAAATGTCACTGTACAACACAACAGTATAGTGTGCAGTGACAGGGGAGGATATACAGTATTTGTGTGCATCAGCTCTGTTGGTGATTAGGCTGCCTTATAAGGCTCCCTGATAGCTGCATTGCTGTTTGCACACTGCTGTGCAGACTGCTTTTTTAGAAGCAAAAATCCTTTTATTCCTTTTTTTCTGCACAGTAGATACTGAGCGTAATTTTTTCACACACCGTATAGAGGTGTACGCTCCTCACACACTACCGTGTACCGGCTGGTATCACAGACAAATACATGCTATATGTGTGTGACTCCGTAAAAAAATACACGGAGATTAACATTTTTCCATACATACACCGTATAGAGGTGTCTGATTATCAAATAGTATCGGATATCTGGTGTTCTTATTACGGTCACATCTACACAGAGTCAGCGTGTGTGTGTGTGACACTCCATAAATACATATACGGACATTTCCATTTCTCTATACACCGTATTGAGCAGTCCGATTCTCAAACAGTATCTGATATCTGGTGTTCTTATTACGGTCACATCTACACACAGTCAGGGTGTGTGTGTGACACTCCATAAATACATATACAGACATTTCCATTTCTTTATACACCGTATTGAGCTGTCCGATTATCAAACAGTATCTGATATCTGGTGTTCTTATTACGGTCACATCTACACAGAATCAGCGTGTGTGTGTGTGACACTCCATAAATACATATACGGACATTTCCATTTCTCTATACACCGTATTGAGCAGTCCGATTCTCAAACAGTATCTGATATCTGGTGTTCTTATTACGGTCACATCTACACAGAATCAGCGTGTGTGTGTGTGTGACACTCCATAAATACATATACAGACATTTCCATTTCTTTATACTCCGTATTGAGCAGTCCGATTCTCAAACAGTATCTGATATCTGGTGTTCTTATTACGGTCACATCTACACAGAGTCAGTGTGTGTGTGACACTCCATAAATACATATACAGACATTTCCATTTCTTTATACACCGTATTGAGCTGTCCGATTATCAAACAGTATCTGATATCTGGTGTTCTTATTACGGTTAGAAAAATAGGAAGGGGAAAGGGAAATTTGTGCTCACCAAAATAGTCCTGTAAGCCGGTCGTGCCTAGGGATCAAATGGCTGACCACCATGTGTTGCAAACAGAGAAGGAAGATCCGGCACTGGAGACTTGATAAAATCCACAATAAGTTTTATTCACATAAATTCATGATAAAACCATAGAGGGGAAAAAGGACCCCCACGCCTGACGCGTTTCGAACCTTACTCCAGGTTCTTCCTCAGAGACATGAAACAAAACAGTTCACAAAATAATTATAAACATTCCTAATCAGTAGAGGAACTCCACACAAGGGTAATTTATGCAGTCTTAAAGTTAAGGGAATAGAACGGGTATTGAAACCCCCCAGAGGGGGTGACTGGGAACATTTACTACACTGTCGGGAAGCCTTCTGGATACTTGCGCTTGATGCACGGCATCCGCAAGGTTTAAATTATAGAAATGATCTTATGTATTTCTATTGAGTGCTGAGGTTTTTTTTTTTTTTTTTATGTCATTTGAAAGTTGCTATGTATTTATGTATTTATACGTGTGTATTGCACATTTTTTTGTATATTTTATGTCTTGTCCATTGGTGTTTAGGTCTTTTTTTTTTTTTTTTTTTCTTTCTTCTTGCAAGGGAGTGACTCCACCAGTGATTTGAGGGCTTAGTTGTATGCCTCTTTGATTATACACATGTGTGGAATTCCTCTACTGATTAGGAATGTTTATAATTATTTTGTGAACTGTTTTGTTTCATGTCTCTGAGGAAGAACCTGGTGTAAGGTTCGAAACGCGTCAGGCGTGGGGGTCCTTTTTCCCCTCTATGGTTTTATCATGAATTTATGTGAATAAAACTTATTGTGGATTTTATCAAGTCTCCAGTGCCGGATCTTCCTTCTCTCTTCATGTTCTTATTACGGTCACATCTACACAGAGTCAGCGTGTGTGTGTGACACTCCATAAATACATATACGGACATTTCCTTTTCTTTATACACTGTATTGAGCAGTTCGATTGTCAAACAGTATCGGATATCTGGTGTTCTTATTACGGTCACATCTACACAGAGTCAGCGTGTGTCTGTGAGACACTCCATAAATACATATACGAACATTCCCATTTCTCCATACACCGTATTGAGCAGTCCGATTCTCAAATAGTATCGGATATCTGGTGTTCTTATTACGGTCACATCTACACAGAGTCAGCGTGTGTCTGTGAGACACTCCATAAATACATATACGAACATTCCCATTTCTCTATACACCGTATTGAGCTGTCCGATTCTCAAACAGTATCTGATATCTGGTGTTCTTATTACGGTCACATCTACACAGAGTCAGCGTGTGTGTGTGACACTCCATAAATACATATACGGACATTTCCATTTCTTTATACACCATATAAAGCAGTCCGATTCTCAAACAGTATCTGATATCTAGTGTTCTTATTACAGTCACATCTACATAGAGTCAGCGTGTGTGTGTGACACTCCATAAATACATATATGGACATTTCCATTTCTTTATACACCGTATTGAGCTGTCCGATTCTCAAACAGTATCTGATATCTGGTGTTCTTATTACGGTCACATCTACACAGAGTCAGCGTGTGTGTGTGACACTCCATAAATACATATACGGAGATTGACAGTTTCACCAACAACGTATACAGCTGTACACCTCTGATACAGTACCGTGTATCTGCTTGTTGGATTACGGTGAAATACATACTGGGTGGGCGTCTGTGACTCACAAAATATATACGGAGATTTCACTTCTTACATACACATTACACAGCTGTACGCTACTCATACAGTACCATTTCTCTGCTGGTATTTCTGGTACATTTTCCCAAACATGAGGAAGTCTGGTGGAAGAGGCTGGGAACGTGGGTGGGGGGCGCAGCTGGTACTGATGGTGGTGGTGCATCAGCTGGTTCTGGTAAAAGCACAATAGCAGCTAAGGCAGGAGGTGTTGAGCCTGCGTCATCGTCTGGCACAAGAAGGCATTTAAGGTTCTGTAAGGTAGCGCTGTCTTTCGGGTAGGGGATACTCGCTTGGCAGCCAAATAACCAGATCCGGCACGGGTTTTCCATAAAATAATAACAGTCCATGCGGTTTATTCATGCATCAAAGCAATAGAAAACAGCATAGCGTCCATGACAGCGCTTCCCTCTGTTGTCCCTGTGGTCACACAGGTTATGCCATACGCAGACTCTCTTAGCCTCACAGTTATATCCCCTCTCCGGGTTTACCTCATGGCCGCTTCACCACGCTGCAGACGTCCTTTTCCTCCAGGGACCTATCAGGCATGTGCAGCCATTAAACACAGCGTTCACTTGCTGTCAGGTAGACAGCCCCATCTCTCTCAGACAGGACCTTCCAAATGGACCAACCGGGTCCCTGCATTCACTCATGTGACCTACCCTGGCCACCTTATATGGTCCGTAGCCATGCCCACCGGGTCACATGGCTATGACCTCATCACAGGTCCTACAAGCATTCATACATTCTTTTGTATGGCGTTCTAGACACACCCCTGGGTGGGTTTGTAGGTAACTCTCCCTAACACATTGGCACGAAAGATCAGCTCTGCTGATCACATAATCAAGCCTTCATCCCAAGGCCACCCACCTTGAGATACATAACGATCCTTTAGCACCCTGCTCCTGTTACCACTCTGGACAAGGCTATCTGTTCATCCTGGGACACCCACACAGCGCCCCCTATCGGACACAGTGGTCACTACACCACAGTTCCATTTTCTGGGAGTAGGTAAACCGCTTTTAAAGCCGGAGCATCAGGAACAGGTTTTGACTTACATTGCTGAAACAGCCTCCAGCTCTATTGCCTCCTCTTCTGAAGTTACAAAAACTGCAAGCACAGAGTCGTCAGTGCAGGCCTCTGGTCAGGAACAACACCTTTCGTTGTGTCCTTCACCCACACCAAAAGTGAAGGTTGCTGCAGCACACACTTCAGATTACTCCATGGAGCTCTTTTCACATACCATTCCTGGGTTATCAAGTCAAATCCTAAATTCCCCAGTCCAAGATGAATCTGACATGGAGTGGACTGATGCACAGCCACTGCTAGACGAATCTGCTGGTACATTCACCCACTGAGCCCGAATCAGACCCTGATGAAACTCAGGTGCTGTTAGGAATCTGGGTCATTCTATGCATATGCAGCAACCCAGATTCTCACATTTGTCTCCTGAGTCTAAGTCCTTTTTCCCTGCATCTGAGCATGCTCACGGGACTAGCTCTCATTGGAGTTCAGGAGTCAGGTGCTCAGGTCCGGCTCCTGATTTGATTGGTTATGCTCGGGCCTCTGGAGGTTTCCAGCAGGTCCCGTACACTATAAAAAGTGCGCATGGCCGCTATGCCATGCGCTAGTATTTTCCATACTTGCTGCTGTGTGTTTGGTGATGGATGCTTGGACTGGTGAGTGACTTATTATGAAACCCCTTCCCTCTGATAATACGAACGTGTGAGTGATTGGGATACAGCCAGTGTGCGCGCCAGCGCGCTCAAGCATCCTCTGTTGCAGCAGCCTGCGTCCTGCATTGCGCCTGCTATATCGCGCCTGCAGCCCGCTTTTGGCGTTCGCAGTCGCGACGCCGTGCACACGTCTATTCACGGTAATTCCATTCGGGTGTAGTGCTGTTCTTAACTACTCCGGCTTTGGCTACCGCACGTGTGCCGCTGAGTGTCTGAGGCTAATACAGACTCAGCGTTTTTTGCATTTGTGTTTTGAGTGCAGCTTTGTGAGTTTTTAACAGAGTTTGCTTTTGTGCACCAGGTTAAGTTCTTCCTGTGCACATTACTGTCCTGGTGCTCTGCCTTTTCAGCAGCGGTTATTACACCTGCCACACGGTGGACCCCGGGCGGCGAACACGTTTATTTATATTTTTTTTTTAACCGTGTTCCGCCACCGTAGCATAATACTAGCGCCAGGGTCTGGCTAAAAATGGCAGATCAGCAGCAACTGTTGCAATGCGTGCGACAGCTCGAGGCTCGCTTGACCACCCTTGAGAGGGCCCTCGCAGCTTCGCAGGCCACGGATGCTGCTGTCTAGGCACTTACGGACGCAGTGGGACGTATGTCCATGTCCGCCTTTGCGCCGACAGTTACCCGCCTCCCGTTACCTGAGAAATATTCTGGGGATGGCGCCTCCTGCAGGGGTTTTATCAGCCAGTGCTCGATACATCTGGAGCTGCTGGCTGCACAATTCCCTACAGAACGGGCTAAGGTGGCCTTTATTATATCCCTACTGTCGGGCAAGGCGCTGGAATGGGCAACGCCACTTTGGGAGCGTGGTGACCCAGATGTTCGGACCGCGGCTAATCTGCTTACCGCTATCAAGCAGGTGTTTCTTGGTCCACGGGTTACCCACGATACCTCTCTCCAATTGCTGGCCTTGTCTCAAGGATCACTCTCAGTAAGCCAATACGCCGTCCGTTTTCGGACACTGGCGTCTGAGTTAGAGTGGTCTGACAAGGCACTCATCCCAGTTTTTTGGAGAGGACTAGCCGAGCATGTGAAGGATGCTCTCTCCACTAGAGAGATCCCTACCACTCTGGAGGAGCTAATCTCCATATCCTCCCATATTGACCTCCGTTTTTCGGAGCGTGGTTTGGAGCGTGCTCACACAAAACGTAGAGGTACTTCGGCTCCCAAATTTTTTGAGCCTTTGGATCTGCCCGAGCCAGAGGTTCTACCCCCCGAGCCCATGGAGGTGTCTCGCACCATTTCGGAGACATGTCCGGCGCAAGAGACCATGTGCGGTTGTCACCATCTGTCTGCTGCTTCTCAGGAAGACAGCGCCCCGCAATGGTCTGATTGCGAATCGGTAGGCGAGACTTTTGTCCCTCCTCGCCAGCGGCCTAAAGTTCTCGCGTGGGCACACGCGCCCAATGTGGACGGCCATCGTGGCTATATGCAGACCACGAAGTCACTGGCCGGTTCGTATTGGTGGCCGCACAGGGCTCGGGATGTAAAGAAATTCATTCGGGCATGCACCCTATGTGCTCAGGATAGCCTTCCCGAACGGAGAGCGGCTACGCCCGCCGATACACGGCGGCCTTCTCCTAAAACTTCCATTGTTTCCCGGGTGTCCCTCCTGAGACCTGGTGATCTGGTCTCCCCCGATACCGTCCGCATCTCCCGGTTTTCGGTTTCACCTACTGGGAGATCAGGCTCGCCTTTTGACGAGTCTGAGACCTGTGCTGCTGTCGGGCACAGGTTGGTGGATCGGAGGGTTCAGGGAGCAGTGGGCCCTAGGAGGGGGGGTAATGTTAGGAATCTGGGTCATTCTATGCATATGCAGCAACCCAGATTCTCACATTTGTCTCCTGAGGCTAAGTCCTTTTTCCCTGCGTCTGAGCATGCTCACGGGACTGGCTCTCATTGGAGTTCAGGAGTCAGGTGCTCAGGTCCTGCTCCTGATTTGATTGGTTATGCTCGGGCCTCTGGAGGTTTCCAGCAGGTCCCACACACTGTAAAAAGTGCGCATGGCCGCTATGCCATGCGCTAGTATTTTCCATACTTGCTGCTGTGTGTTTGGTGATGGATGCTTGGACTGGTGAATGACTTATTATGAAACCCCTTCCTTCTGATAATACGAACGTGTGAGTGATTGGGATACAGCCAGTGTGCGCGCCAGCGCGCTCAAGCATTCTCTGTTGCAGCAGCCTGCGTCCTGCATTGCGCCTGCTATATCGCGCCTGCAGCCCGCTTTTGGCGTTCGCAGTCGCGACACCGTGCACATGCCTATTCATGGTAAGTCCATTCGGGTGTAGTGCTGTTCTTAACTACTCCGGCTTTTGCTACCGCACGTGTGCCGCTGAGAGTCTGAGGCTAATACAGACTCAGCGTTTTTTGCATTTGTGTTTTGTGTGCAGCTTTGTGAGTTTTTAACAGAGTTTGCTTTTGTGCACCAGGTTCAGCTCTTCCTGTGCACATTACCGTCCTGGTGCTCTGCCTTTTCAGCAGCGGTTATTACACCTGCCGCACGGTGGACCCCGGGCGGCGAACACGTTTATTTATATTTTTTTTTAAGCGTGTTCCGCCGCCGTAACAGGTGCCCCTTCCCACATACTATACCACCTTACACGGTGACACAGAGGAAGGTACAGAGGAAGGTGCAGATGACATTGAAGACAAGGTCATGGATGACCCAGTTGTTGACCCGGATTGGCATCCATTGGGGGAAGAGGGTGCTGGTGACAATAGGTCAGAACAGGAGAAGGATCCGCAGAAGACATCGTCACCACAGCAGCGGTTATCCGGCAGGCCCGTAGCTGTCAAAAAACTTGGCAAGAAAACTAAAAGAGTTGCAGGGCAGCTTGGCCAGACGGTCAAATTAGCACAGCGTGCAAGCCCTGAAAATTTGTACCATAGTAGGAAGAGTGCAGTGTGGCACTTTTTTGAATAAAATCCTACTGATGACGCAAAGGTTATCTGTAAGAAGTGCCGAAGGACCTTTAGCAGAGGGAAAAATCGAAGAAACTTGAATACCAGTTGCATGCTTAGACATTTAACCAACATGCACTTGCAAGTGTGGGCGGACTACAAAAGCTCAGGTAGCACATGTGCACCTGCTCCGACTCAAGTTAGCCGGCAATGCGCCATCGCTTCCCCCACTGTAAGGCCACCGCTAAGCACACTACCATCAAGAAATGTTGAGGTGTCATCGCTAGGCCAAACCAGTCACGCAAACACAATATTTTCGCGAGGAAACACTGAATCTAGACCATCAACACCCTCACCATCACCAACCCCTTCTCAGTCCGTCATGTCCAATGCTAGTTCGCCCATATGCAGCTCTCAAGTCCAGCTCACCCTACCAGACACTCTGAGTAGGACAAGAAAGTACTCAGTCTCTCATCCGTGTAGAATGCTTTGAGCACCTACATTGCCAAACTGATCTCATTAGAGATGATGCCCTTCCATTTGGTAGAAAGCGAAGCTTTCCGACAACTCATGGCCTACGCTGTCCCACGCTATGACCTACCCAGTCAGCACTTCTTCTGACATGTGAAAGACCGCATTATCCATGCACTAAAACAATCAGTGAGTGGAAAGGTGCACCTCACAACAGATGCATGGACCAGTAGGCATGGCCAGGGTCGTTACATGTCCATCACTGCGCACTGGGTTAATGTGGTGGATGCAGGCTCCACAGGGGACAGCGGCGGTGGAACAGTGCTGCCTAGCCCACGGTATAGGAAACAGTTGGGTGTAGGCATTCGACCCTCGTCCTCCTCCTCCAGAAGCAAAAGCTCGTCGACAGAGGGCAGTCACACGAGCACTCCATCCACATCTGTCTGTGTTGCACACGAGGTGTCCCCCTATCGAACAGCTAGTGGTAAGCGTCAGCAGGCTGTTTTAAAAATGATGTCTTTGGGCGACAGTAGACACACCGCGTGTTAGGCATCGGATTTCTGTCACTGCACACGAGAATCCCGAGCCTTACTTCCAGCAGTCTCCCATTCCTCTCCAGCCGCAGAGGAGGTTGCTCAGCAAACTCGTCAGTCCAGGTGCTCTGCCCATACCAGCTCAGTGGGTTTGCTTGCTGCTGCCACCTCTGGCGCAGCTATGACAATACATGCTGCTCAGCAGCGAGATTCTCCTGGGACTAAGTCCCCATGTCGGGCCACTGAGCATGCCCGTGGAGTGATCTCCCATTGGAGATCGAAGGTCACGTGCTCAGGTCCTGCTCCTGTTCGGATTGGCCCATCCGAGAAGCCAGGAAGGTCCCGGACGCTCGCGGCTATAAAAGGTTCGCATGGCCGCTTGGCTGTGCGCTAGGATAAGACTGTATTTACAGACTATGTGGAGTGAGTGATGTATGCACCCATGAATGTCTCTGGTGAATGACTCATTAAGAAACCCCTACTCTTGGTACGCATGTGTTGTGCAGCCTAGCCTGCTAGCGCCCAGGCTTAAGCGTAGGTAGAACAGAGGTTGAGTAAGGCATCAGTCCTCACCAGGAACTCGGCATTCCTCAGTGCACGTGCTCCATAGCCAGCATCTATAGCGGTGTTCGTGGCAGTGACGCCGCGCATTCAGTGGGCCTAGAAGGACTCTAACCCCGTGTCCTTGGGGTAGAGTTCTGTGGCCGTACACTGTGTGCTCTTTTGGCCAGGCTCTGTGAGCTTAACAGGCTCCGGCATTTACGTTCAGTGGTTGTGCGGCTCTGTGCATTAACAGAGTTCGCCCCTGTTCACATTGGGTGATGTAACCCACGTGTGACTGGTTTCACACCGCTTAATTCTTCCGACATTACTCAGCAGCAGTGTACCACCTCTGCATGGTGGACCCCGGGCTGCGAACGCACCTACTATTATTTTATAATTTGGTGCGTTCCGCCAGCCCTAACATTATCCTAGCGCCAGGGTCTAGCTAGTAATGGCGGATGAACAGCGACTGCTGCAGTACATCCGGCAGGTTGGCAGCTCTGGATGCGTTCAGCCTTAGCTGCGGATGTTACTGCGGTCGCTGCCCAGGCAGCCACACAGGCTGTCTCCCGTGTGACCACAGCCATCCCTGCCCCAACTTTGTCCCGTCTCCCGCTGCTCGAGAAGTTCTCGGGTGATAGTGCTTCTTTTAGGGGTTTCGTAAGCCAGTGCTCTATACAGCTGGAGCTGCTGGCCGCACGATTCCCCTCTGAGCGGGCTAAAGTGGGATTTATTATTTCCCTCTTGTTGGGCAGGGCTTTGGAGTGGGCCACACCACTGTGGGAGCGTGGTGATCATGTGGTGCAGAGTGTCTCGCGGTTCTTCGACACTCTGAAGCAGGTCTTCCTGGGACCACGAGTCACCCATGACACCGCGCTAAGCCTGCTGGCATTGTCACAGGGCTCGTCCATGGTCAGCCACTTTGCCATCCAGTTCCGGACGCTGGCCTCAGAATTAGAGTGGCCAGATAAGGTCCTCATTCTGGAATTCTGGAGAGGTTTGGCTGGCCATGTGAAGGACGCTCTGGCCACCAGGGAGATTCCCGCTACACTGGAGGAGCTTATCACTGTCTCCACCCATTTAGATCTTTGCTTCGCCGAGTGAAGGTTGGAGTGGGACCAGTGTAGACAGAGGTTAAGGTTGGCATCTAGTTTTACTAAACCTCTGGAATCTTCCGATCGGGCGTCCGAGCATCAGGGGGATTCCCGTGTGGGATCCAGGCCCCGGTCCGCTCGAGCTCCTGTGAGCTGTCATGTTTGCCGGCAGTCCGTTCACCTTGCCAACCGGTGCCCACAGCAGCTGGGAGAACACTTGCGCCTAGTGGCCGTAGGAGGCAGCGCACTAGAATCAGCGACGTTTTCCTCCAAGCTGTCCTTTAAGGGGACACTTGAGTTTGATTCTTCCACTCTGGCGGTGGAGGTTTGCGTGGATTCCGGGGCAGAGGGCAATTTTATGTCGTCAGCCTTCGCTCAACGGCACGCTATACCCCTGATTATGATGTCTACACCAGTCACAGTCAGAGTGTTGAACGGCGTCACTCTACCCTCACTAATAACCCACCAGACCATCCCCTTGTTACTCTCAGTGGCTCCATCTCATCAGGAGACGATATCCCTCCTCGTCATGCCCGAGGATATTGACCAGGTACTTCTAGGGGTCCCCTGGCTGCGGTATCACTCCCCCCATATAGAGTGGTCCTCAGGGAGGATTATTGGGTGGAGTAAATCATGTGAGGGTAGATGTCTGAGGGAGTGTGTTCAGGTTGCCTCCACCGAGGTTCCCGCTGATCTCTCCTCGCTCCCCAAACACTATCGACAGTATGCGGACGTGTTCTCCAAAAAGGCGGCGGAGACCCTTCCACCGCATCGCCCCTATGACTGTCCTATTGACCTCTTGCTGGGTGCTGAGCCTCCCCGGGATCGAGTCTATCCCCTATCTCTCCCGGGTCCAGAGGCCATGTCTCAATACATCAGGGAGAAGCTGGCAAGAGGATTCATTAGGAAGTCAGTGTCACCAGCGGGGGCGGGATTCTTCTTCGTCCATAAGAACAGTAGGGAACTACGTCCTTGCATTGATTACAGGGGCCTTAACGCCATCACCATTAAGAATAAGTGTCCTCTGCCCCTGATATTAGAGCTGTTTGATAGGCTACGGGGAGCGAGGGTGTTTTCCAAACTTTATCTGCGGGGGGCTTACAACCTGATTCGCATCTGTGATGGGGACGAATGGAAGACGGCATTTAACACCAGGAATGGGCACTGAATACCTGGTAATGCCCCGGCCGTCTTCCAAGACTTTGTGAACGATATCTTCCGGGATATACTTACCACCTCGGTTGTAGTCTATCTGGATGATATTCTCATCTACTCTCCAGATATTGACTCCCACCGGAGAGATGTTTGCATGTTTGCAGAGTTTTCGATCGCTTGCGGGCAAACTCCCTCTATGCCAAGTTGGAGAAGTGTGTGTTTGAGCAGGAGTCCTTGCCTTTCCTGGGCTATATCATCTCCGCCCGGGGATTGGCCATGGATCCTGCCAAGCTACAGGTGGTGATGGATTGGCAGGAACCTCATTCTCTCAAAGCGGTGCAGCGCTTTATGGGGTTCATAAATTATTATCGCCAATTCATCCTCCACTTCTCAACTTTGGTAGCACCCTTGGTAGCCCTCACCAAGAAGGGTGCAAATCCCAAGTTGTGGTCGGAACCGGTCTCCAAGGCCTTCTCCTCCATTAAGTCCCATTTCGCTAGCGCTCCCATTCTACATCGCTCTGATGTAGATAAGCCCTTCATTCTGGAAGTGGATGCCTCTTCCGTCAATGCTGGAGCGGTCCTGTTTCAGAAGGACACGCAAGGTCGGAAGCACCCTTGCTTCTTTTTCTCCAAGACCTTCACACCGGCGGAGAGGAATTATGCCATCGGGGACAGGGAGTTGCTAGCGATGAAGTTGGCCTTCTCGGAGTGGAGACACCTCCTGGAGGGGGCTTGCCACCCTTTCCAGGTGTTCACCGAGCACAAAAACTTGGCCTATTTGCAAACAGCCGTCGCCTAACTCTCGCCAGGCCAGATGGTCTTTGTTCTTTTCCCGGTTCCACTTCACCCTCCATTTTCTCTCCAGGGAGAAGAACGTCCGGGCTGATGCTGTCTCTCGCTCCATGGTGTCATCGGAGGAAGAGGAGGAGGAGCCTCGGCTGATCATCCCATCCGAGAGCCTGTGGACTGTGGCTCCGGTTGCCCTTGAGTCAGTACCTCCAGGCAAGACATTTGTCCCTGCCCGTCTGCGACCAGAGGTCCTCTCTTGGGCTCATTCATCCAAAGTGGGTGGACATTTCGGGACAAAATGGACTTCTGAGCTTTTGGCGAGGACGTACTGGTGGCCGCATATGGCCCGTGACGTCAGGGATTATATTCAGGCGTGCGTCTTGTGCCCAGAATAGGTCCTCTCGGCAGCGGCCCGCTGGGCTTCTTTTTCCTCTACTGGTAGCGGACAGGCCCTGAGAGATGGTCGGTATGGACTTTGTGGTGGGGCTACCCAAGTCCAGTGGCAGCACGGTCATTTGGGTTGTCACCGACCATTTCTCTAAGATGGTGCACTTGGTACCTCTCTCCCGGTTACCTTCTGGGGCCTGGCAGTGTTGTTAATTAAGCACGTTTTCCGTCTGCATGGCATGCCGGACAAGATTGTCAGTGACCGGGGTCCTCAGTTTGCTTCCCGGTTTTGGAGAGAGCTTTGTTCCCTGCTCAGCATTGAGCTGAATCTCTCCTCGGCCTATCATCACGAGACGAACGGGTTGGTAGAGAGAGTCAACCAGACCCCGATCACATATCTTCAACATTTTGTCTCGGCCAGGTAGGATGACTATGCATCCTTGCTGCCATGGGCAGAGTTCGCTTTGAACAATGCTGTGGCCGACTCCACCGGTCAGACCTCATTCCTCCTAAATTACGGTCAGCATCCGCGCGTCCCTGTGCCCATGCCCGTGTCATCCACCAACTCCAGGGTGGCAGACTGGGCGGTGGAGGCACGCGTCATTTGGGATTGCACCCAGGATGCTATCCGGGCTTCCAAGGAGAGAATGAGGACCTCTGGTGACGCACACCGGTGCCCTGCTCCGACTTTTGCCCCTTGGTCTCCGCCCGAAACATCAGGCTATGGGTAGAGTCCGCTAAGTTCGCTGCGCGCTACATTGGCCCCTTATAAATAATAATAATAATAATAATCTTTATTTTTATATAGCGCTAACATATTCCGCAGCGCTTCACAGTTTTGCACACATTATCATCACTGTCCCCGATGGGGCTCACAATCTAAATTCTCTAGCAGTATGTCTTTGGAATGTGGGAGGAAACCGGAGTACCCGGAGGAAACCCACGCAAGCACGGGGAGAACATACAAACTCCTTGCAGATGTTGTCCTTGGTGGGATTCGAACCCAGGACTCCAGCGCTGCAAGGCTGCAACGCTAACCACTGAGCCACCGTGCTGCCCTTGCCCCTTCAAGGTCCTCGAGCAGATCAGCTCTGTGGTCTACCGTCTGGCCCTTCCACCACACTGGGCTATCTCTGATACATTCCACGTGTCCCTCCTTAAGCCTGTTCACTTGTCCCGGTTCGCCGAATCATGTGCCGGGACATCAGACTTGTCTTCGGACGAGTTTGAGGTCAATACCATCGTGGGATACAAGTTGATGTGGGGCAAAAAGTTTTATTTGGTGGATTGGAAGGGTCATGGTCCAAAGGCTCGGACCTGGGAGGCAGTGGAGAACATCCACGCTCCTCTTCTCATTGCGGAGTTTGAGCGCAACGAGGTTCAGAGGGGAGGGGGGGTAATGTTAGGCGTCAGACTTCTGTCACTGCACAGCGAGAATCACAAGCCTTACTTCCAGCGGTCTCCCATTCCTCTCCAGCCACAGAGGAGGTTGCTCAGCAAACTCGTTGGTCCAGGCGCTCTGCCCAGACCAGCTCCGTGGGTTTGCTTGCTGCTGCCACCTCTGGCGCAGTTATGACAATACATGCTGCTCAGCAGTGAGATTCTCCTGGGACTAAGTCCCCATGTCGGGCCACTGAGCATGCCCGTGGAGTGATCTCCCATTGGAGATCGAAGGTCATGTGTTCAGGTCCTGCTCCTGTTTGGATTGGCCCATCTGAGAAGCCAGGAAGGTCCCGGACGCTCGCGGCTATAAAAGGTTCGCATGGCCGCTCGGCCAAGCGCTAGGATAAGACTGTATTTACAGACTATGTGGAGTGAGTGATGTATGCACGCACGAATGTCTCTGGTGAATGACTCATTAAGAAATCCCTACCCTTGGTACGCATGTGTTGTGCAGCCTAGCCTGCTAGCGCCCAGGCTTAGGCGTAGGTAGAACAGAGGTTGAGTCAGGCATCAGTCCTCACCAGGGACTTGGCACGCCTCAGTGCACTTGCTCCATAGCCAGCGTCTATAGCGGCGTTCGCGGCAGTGACGCTGCACGTTCAGTGGGCCTAGAAGAACTCTAACCCCGTGTCCTTGGGGTAGAGTTGTGTGGCCGTACACTGTGCACTTTTTTGGCCAGGCTCTGTGAGCTTAACAGGCTCCGGCATTTACGTTCAGCGGTTGTGCGGCTCTGTGCATTAACAGAGTTCGCCCCTGTTCACATTGGGTGACGTAACCCACGTGTGACTGGTTTCACACCGCTTAATTCTTCCGCCATTACTTAGCAGCAGTGTACCACCTCTGCAAGGTGGACCCCGGGCTGCGAACGCACCTACTATTATTTTATAATTTGGTGCGTTCCGCCAGCCCTAACACCGCGGAGGTACTGGCCGAGTACTTGCATCGACAAACTGAGTCATGGCTGGGCAGTCTACATCTCGAGCCAGGCAAGGTAGTCAGTGATAATGGGCAGAATTTTGTGGCAGCAATAGCCCTTTCAAAACTCACACACATACCTTGCCTGGCTCACACCTTGAACCTGGTGGTGTAGTGCTTCCTAAATAATTATCCGGAGTTAAGAGCCCTGCTCCATAAGGTGCGAAGACTTTTGCTCGCACATCGGTCGCTCAAACGTCCACTCCAGTCGTATGCAGAAGCTGCAGCGATCACTCAACCTCCCCAAGCACCGCCTAATCATAGACGTTGCTACAAGATGGAACTCCACCATGCACATGGTTGAGAGGCTTTGCCAAGAGAGGCAGGCTGTAATGCATTTGTGGGAGGATACACAGGCAGGCAGTTTGAGGGCAGACATGGAATTGTCGGGTGTGCAGTGGTCAAAGCTGAAAGACCTTTGTAAAGTCCTTCAGTGTTTTGAGGAATGCACATGGCTGGTAAGCGCAGACGACGCCATCATAAGCATGAGCATACCACTTATGCGTCTGCTCATGCAAACTTTGGCGCACATCAAGGATCAGGCGTCTGCAGCTGAGGAGCAACAGGAGGAGGAGGAGGGAAGCCTTGATGACAGTCAGCCATTGTCTGGTCAGGGAACTGTCATGGACGAGGTGGAGGAAGAAGAGGAAGATGAGGAGGATTTTTATTTTGGGGAGGAGGATGCTTCTCAGGGGGCAAGAGAACATGTGGGCATGCCAAGGTCAGGTACAGGGTTTGTGCGTGACTGGAGGGATGTAGATTTTCCAGAAAAGTGCTCCTCCACCCACCACTGGCAGTGCAGCATTGACACCTGGAAAATTGGCCCACATGTGTGACTATGCCTTGCGGATCCTAAAAAGGGACCCCTGCATTGCCAAAATGATGAGTGTTGACGACTACTGGTTGGCTGGCATCCTCGATCCACGCTATAAAGGCAAATTACACAACATCATGCCACAGGAGAACCTAGAGCTAATATTGGCTAACAAACAAGCAACTCTGGTAAACAGGTTGTTTGAGGCATTCCCAGCACACAGCAGCGGAGCTGGTTCTCCCACGAGCTGTAGTGGGCAAAATGGAAGGAGTGTTTGTGGTGCACACAGCTGAACTGGCGTTGGAGACAGGGGTTTCCTGACCATGTTGTGGTCTGATTTCTCAAGTCCCGCACACACAACAGCTAATACAGAATCGATTGCAAGTGAAAGGAGACAGCAGTTGTCAATTATGGTTACAAACTACTTCTCCTCCCATATCGAGGTTCTCCCTCACAGGTCATTCCCCTTTGATTATTGGGCCTCAAAACTGGACACATGGCCTGAATTGGCACAATATGCCTTACAGGAGCTCGCTTGCCCTGCTGGTAGTGTGCTATCTGAAAGAGTCTTCAGTGCTGCTGGATCAATCCTGACAGAAAAAAGGACCCGTCTGTCGACCCAAAATGTTGATGATCTAACCTTCATTAAAATGAACCATGAATGGGTTTCAAAAGAATTTGTCCCTCCCTCCCCTGATAACACATAGGTTGCCAGAAAAAGGCTCGCTTTTGTCCTCTTCCTCTGACTTCTCCAATTCCTCCATTGTCAGCAGCTGAAAGTCCAGCCAACACATCAACATATGCCATTTTTTAAACCACCCGAAATGGGCTGCCCCCCCCCAACCCCAGGCCCGGGGTCAACACCTGCCGCATCCGGGCAAGTGCTGTTGCCCTGAACAGGTGTGTGGCCGAACCCTTGGGCAACGGCACTGGCACAGGGCCTCTCATAGTACAATAAAGTGTCTCTGATGGTGGGGGGTCCCACTCGCCATCAGACACACTGGCGTGTTATGAGGGGCCCTGTGCCAGTACTGGTGCCCACGAGTGGGTCCCCCCTGCTTGTTCAGGGACACAGCACTTGCAATACTTACCTCTCCCTGCTCCACCGTTGTGTAGTCTGGCCAGTTAAATCCATCACAGGGACGGCCACTACAAATTTGGTGTACTGATCGATGATGGTTAAGGCCTGTTTCACACATCAGTTTTTTTAAATCTGTCAAAATCCGCCGTTGTGCAAAAAAACGGATCCTCTATTTTGTTTGGCGGATCCGTTTTTTTCCCATTGAGTTGCATTACCGGCGGATCTTGACGGATGGCCATCCGTTCTTTTGCGGATCCGCCAAAATTTTGGCGTCCGCCGACATGCCTGAACGGACCATGCAACGTTTTTTCGGCGGCCGGATCCGCATTTGACATTGCGCATGCCCGGAGGATTTGCCTCGCTCGGAAATTTAACCCTAAACTCTGTTCTGGCGGCGAAAAAATTCTCTCTCTCTCGACAGCGGTTCCTTTAAAATTCTTCCTTCGACGGATCCGTTAAAATAACGGTCCGGTGACAAACGTTGTCATCAGTCCAAGAACGGATCCGTTGTCCGCCATTTTAGCGAATTTCAACTGAAGCAAAAAACTGATGTGTGAAACAGGCCTAAGATGTAGCTATGTCCTGTCCTGCTGGCCTCTACCTTCAGATTACCAATGGCTACCATTTGTAATGGACATCAACTCCCAATCGGATGCAATGGTGCTTTATGATCACCTTTCACATTTTTCATAGTCACAGACGTGTGACATTCTGCCACAATTTTTCAATGATTCCTGTCATGGAAATCCAATAGAATCCCCTACGGCCTGTGGCTTGTGTGTTTTGCACTCCAAAGTGACCAGACAGATCATGATAGGCAGTGAGGACCATGTCTACAGCTCTCCCTGTGATCACAATTTGATGGAGATGAGTTACAGTGATGGGATCAACGCAACTGTGATACAGCAACCCTTTCTTCACTAATTTGCGTTTTAGCTGTATCCACAGTTAAAGTTATTGAGGGTCAGCATCGCCTCTGCGAATTCTCCCGGAAGGTTTTCCCGTGATTACAAATTCAAAAACATCTAAAATCACTCTACTTTACGTCTGTACTTTTATCCATCTACCTACCTCTAGCGGAGAGTCTGGACTGGCAGACTGACACTGAAATATAAACGAAGATTTCAAAGTACTCCAACACTGTACACTGGTGTACGTTTCGAATACATTTCCCTTTTTCTCATTTTTATATTTGGGTGTAATCCATACTGAGCCTGTGAGAGTTTGTGTCTTACTCTGGTAAAATATAAGGAGAATTAAAATGACACCAACACTGTATGCAGCTAACCAATTGTAAAACATTACCCTTTTTCAAGTTTTTATATTCTTGTGTAATCCATACTGAGCCTGTGAACGTCTGTCTGTAACTCCAGAAATATATTTGTAGATTTAAGATTAACCCAACACTGTATACAGCTGTATGCTTGTGATACCTTACCCATTTACTGCTTTTTATAGACTGGTCTAATCCATACTGGGCCAGTGATAGTCTGTTTCTGACTCTGGAAATATCTACTGAGCTTTACAATTACCCCAACACTGTATGCAGCTGTACGCTTCTGAACCATTACCCTTTTACTGCTTTTTATATTGTGCAATCCATACTGACCCTGAGAGCGTCTGTGTCTGCCTCCTGAAAAAAATAAGGAGATTTATAATGTTTAAACACTACTATATGTACCTTGTATCTGGTGATACAGTAACCTTTTTATACTTTTTATATTTTTGGCTAATGCATACTGGGATTGAGAGCGTCTGTGTCTGCCTCATGAAATGTCTACGGAGATTTAGAATGTTTAAACTATACTATATATACCTTATATCTGGTCATACTGTACCCTTTTTCAACTTGTTACATTATTGGCAAATCCACACTGAGCGTGTGAGCATTTGTGTCTGCCTCCTGAAATACATACGGAAATTGTTTTGTATTTTAAGTAGACTATATATACCTTGTATCTGTTGAACCAGTACCCTTCGTACCCAAAATTCCTCCTCCACCCACCACTCAAAGTGCATCATTGACACCTGGAACATTGGCACACATGTGTGATTATTTCTTGCGGATCTTCTTTTTATATTATGGTGTGATCCATGCTGAGCCTGTGAGAGGCTGTGTGTTACTCTTGAAATATATATGTAGATCGCCAAATGACCCCAACACTGTATACAGTAGTACGCTTGGGATCCATTCCCCTCTTACTGCTTTTTATATTGTTGTGTAATCCATACTGGGCCTCAGAGCGTCTGTATCTGCCTCCTGAAATAAATACGGAGATTTTGAATGTTGAAGCTATACTATATATACCTTGGATCTGGTGATACTGTACCCTTTTTCGACTTTTTAGTTTGTTGTCGAATCCATACTGGCCATGACAGCGTCTGTTTCTGCCTCCTCAAATATATACGTAGATTTATAATGTTGAAACTATACAATATATCCCTGTTATCTGATGTTAAAATGAAACGCCACGCAGGGTCGGGGGTTACTCAGTACCGGGTCTTTCAGGCTCTTTTAAGGGGGAAGTATGTCACGGTGGTGATTGGGACCCGGTCCGTGGCCCTGGGTGTCCAATAAAGAAGATGACAGTTCAGATGAGGGGGAAGATGGTATGATAATTAATTTGGAAAGGGGGATCGTGATGCCACCCGTGGTACTTGGCTAGGGTAGCCGACCCTGCAATGCAGATCCTCTGTGCCGGTGTTAAAGCAGACAAGATGATGAAGCTCTCCACGGGCAGAGATGTATCCTGGTGCAGTTGAGCTGGTGTTTGTGAGCCGTTGACGGTGATGGTGAGTGTAGCGTGTGTAGCAGGCGAGTTGTAAAAGCCACCAAGGATGCAGTTGGGTGCAGTTTCTGAGTTTTTCCTCAAAAGTTTTGAGCACAAGATGATCCGATTGGTACTGTGTCATCCGAGGGAGGGGTCCGGCAAACTCAAAGGTAGATCAGGAACACCTGTTCAAGAATCCTCCTTGTGTATCCGTTCTAGACCGTGTCTCTGCGCTGATCTCTCCCTTCCTTCCTGCTAGGGGCCTTCGCAAACAGTGTCCCAAGCCGGCAGCCACGGATCACAACGGGCGACGTGGGTCAGGCTCCGGGGTCCTTTATTCCAACTGCTGTCTTTTTGAGTATTGAATGCGGCTGCGACTGAGGCACTTAAAGTTACCTCAGCCTCCTTCTTTCTAGCTGAGCCCTGTATTTCTTCACTACCTTCAGGAGCCACCTTCCTCAAAGAGGCCTGGTCCTTCCTTCTCCAGAAACGGGCTTCACAGGTGGCTTATTGCACTTCCCGTGCCCCCCAGGACCCCTTCCTTCCAGTTTAGGAGCTTGGATAAGATTTTTCTCTCTTCTCTGACCCTCATCCCTCTCACAGCAATCCTGCTCTTACTCTGTCCTGTCCCCAACTGACAACTCTCTAGAAAGATCCATTTACCTCAGACTAGCTCCACCCATCAACTGTCAGCTTGCTCTCTCTGATTGGATGCCCACAATCACTCCACAACCTAAGCTCCTCCCACTGTACCTACCTTCCACACTAACGCCCAACACCCTTTCCTAGTCAGTCTGGGATGAGGCCATCCTCCTGCCGGGTACACCCAGAAAGCACTGACTAACTAGTGTGTGTGTTGAGTGCAAGGTTAGGAGTCCTGAGTGGTGATCCCTCCTTACCTGAGGGTGGAATACCACACCTTTGGATGAGGTGTAGTACCTCTCTGGCGACCGTACCCTCAGGGGTGCCATAGTACCTTTTCTCAACTGTCTATATTGTTGTCGGATCCATACTGGGCCTGAGAGCGTCTGTGTTTGCCTCCTGAAATGTATACGGAGATTCAGTATGTTTAAACTATAATATTTATACCTTGTATCTAGTGATACTGTACCCTTTTGAAAATTTTTATATTATTGTCTAATCCATACTGAGTCTGTGACCATCTGTGTCTGACTCATGAAATATATACGGAGATTTACAATTATCCCTAGACCTTATAGAGCTGTCCGCTTCTGAAACAGTACCATATATCTGCTGGTATTTTTAGTCCATTTTCACAAAAATTATTACGGATGGTGGAAGAGGCCGTGGACGTGGGTGTGGGGGGGCCAGCTGGTACTGATGGTGGTGGTGGTGCATCTGCTGGTATTGCCAAAAGCACAATAGCAGCTAAGGCAGGAGGTGTTGAGCCTGCGTCATCAGCTGGCACAAGAACAAGAAGGCCTTCAAGGCTCCCTTTTCTGGGCATAGGTAAACTGCTTTTAAAGCCGGCGCATCAGGAACTGGTTTTGCCTTACATTGCCGAAAAAGCCTCCATCTCTATCGCCTCCTCTTCTAAAGTTAAAAAAAAAGCAAGCACTGAGTCGTCAGTGCAGGCTTCTGATCAGGAACCACCCCTTTCCTTGTCTCCTTCACCCCCACTAAAAGTGAAGGATGGAGCTCTTTTCACAGGCTATTCCTGTGTTATCAAGTGAAATTCTGAATTCCCCAGTCCAACATGAATTGGAGATGGAGTGCACTGATGCACAGCCACTGCTACATGATTCTGCTGGTATATTGACCCACAGCATTACATTCCCCTCACACTCTACAGAGCCAGAATGTGACACTGATGAAACTCAGGTGCCCCTTCCCGCATACTATACCACCTTACACGGTGACACAGAGGAAGGTGCAGATGAAAGTGCCAGTTCCCTGAGCAGGTGGGGGGGTCCTACTCGTGGGCGACGGCAGTGGAACAGGGCCCCTCATAGTACGCAAAAGTTTCTCTGCCGGTGGGAGGGCCCACTCGCCGTCAGACATACCGTCGTACTATGAGGGGCCCTGTGCCTGTGCCGTCACCCACGAATGGTCCCCCCATGCTTACTCAGGGCCACAGCACTTGCAATACTTACCTGTTATGATTGAGTCACCGTAGGAGGCAAAAACAGAAATGCTAGCTAAGTCCTGAAAACCAGAGAAGTTGGAAACTATTAGATTGCAGACCCCTGAACCTATCAACACAACTAGCAGTAGCCGTGGGGGGTTCCTACGATGACCTAGACCCCTCGATCACAGCCGGAGAGATACATAGGCCTAAAGAAGGAAAGGGGAAATCTAACTGCCCCAGAGCAGACCCCAAAGCAATAGGCAGCCCCCCACATATAATGACGGTGAAGCAAGATGAAAACACTTACACAGACAGAAAGACAGGCTGAGCAAAGATGGGGCCCAAAACTACCTAGATAGGAACGGATAGGAAGGCTGCTGTCTGCAATCTGCCAAAACCCTATCAGAGACAAAAGCCAACAAGCTGATATAAAAATGGCCCTGAAGCAACTAAGCTTCAAAAACTAAATCAGCACTCAGGTACCTTCAGAAGACAGAGCTCACGGAACACTGCACACTCCAGCAGGGAGTGGCAGAATCCAAAAAGCAAGAAAAACAAAAACAAATCTTAGATGCAAAAAGGCAAAACAGAAAACTTAGCTTTAGGAGAGCAGGAATCAGACTGGTGTCCAAGAGTCCACAGAGAAATCACCCGCAGGGCAGAAAGGGCGTAGGCTGCCTTAAATCCAGTCAGTGACTCCACTCAGCCAATCGTCTTCATTAGTCCCAGGTGTCTGATAATCAGGCTCACTACCTTCCTTCACTAGAATAGGGAGTTCACCAGGCCTCAGTGACGGAGGGGAAAATGAACTCACAACAGTACCCCCCCTTGAGGAGGGGTCACCGAACCCTCAACAACGCTACCAGGGCGATCAGGGTGAGCCCGATGAAAGGCACGCACCAATCTTTTGGCATGAATATCAGAGGCAGAGACCCAGGAATTATCCTCCTGACCATAACCCTTCCACTTAACCAAATACTGGAGTCTCCGTCTAGCCAGACGGGAATCCAGAATTTTCTCTACCTCATATTCCAAGTTACCTTCAACCAATACAGGGTCCGGAGGTGCCACCTCAGGCACAACTTGGCTCAACAAACCTCTTCAACAAGGACTTATGGAACACATTATGGATCTTAAATGTGACAGGGAGAGCCAAACGAAAAGAGACCGGATTAATAATCTCCAAAATCTTGTAAGGTCCAATAAATCTAGGCTTAAACTTAGGAGAAGCCACCTTCATAGCAATATTTTTTGATGATAACCACACCATATCACCAATCTTAAACTGGGGACCAGTGGTCCTATGTCGATTGGAAAACCGCTGGGCCTTTTCCTGGGAGAGAGATAACTTATCCACCACTTGGTCCCAGATCTGGTGCATTCTCTCCACCACAGTGTCAACACCTGGGCAGGCAGAAGGCTCCACCTGCCCTGAAGAAAATCGAGGGTGAAAACCAAAGTTACAAAAAAAAGGTGACATCAAAGTGGCAGAACAAGCTCTATTATTTAAAGCAAAATCGGCCAAGGGCAAAAATGAAACCTAATCATCCTGATCAGCGGAAATAAAACATCTCAAATACGACTCCAAGGTCTGTTTTTTTCTCTCTGTTTGCCCATTGGTCTGAGGGTGAAAAGCAGAGGAGAAGGACAACTGAATTCCCAACTTGGAACAGAACGTCCTCCAAAATTTAGACACAAATTGAACTCCTCTGTCAGATACAATGTTCTCAGGAATCCCGTGCAAGCGAACCACCTGTTGCAGAAACAGAGGCACCAACTCAGAGGAAGATGGCAACTTAGGGAGTGGTACAAGATGAACCATCTTAGAGAACCTATCACAAATCACCCAAATAACAGTCATTCTTTGAGAGACCGGCATATCAGAGATGAAATCCATTGAAATATGGGTCCATGGCCTCCTGGGGACCGGCAAAGGCATCAACAACCCACTAGAGCGAGAACAAGATTTAGACCGGGAGCAAGTCCCACAGGACTGCACAAAATTCCTGACATCATGAGACAAGGTGGGCCACCAAAAAGAGCGACTCACCAGATCTCTAGTACCAAAAATACCTGGATGACCAGCCAATGCAGAGCAATGAACTTCAGACATCACCCTCTTCTTCCACTGGTCAGGAACATACAACTTTCCACTGGGGCAACGCTCAGGTTTGTCCTCCTGGAACTCTTGCAGAGCAAGTCTCAAATCGGGCGAGATGGCAGAAAGAACTACCCCTTCGCCTAAGATGGTGGCAGGTTTGGTCACCACAGGAGAATCAGCAAAGAAACTCCTAGAGAGGGCGTCTGCCTTGACATTCTTAGTTCCAGAAAGGAAAGAGACCACAAAATCAAAACGTGTAAAAAACAAGGCCCACCTAGCCTGTCTAGGGTTCAAGCGTTTAGCCGACTCTAGGTAAATCAAATTTTTGTGGTCAGTGAGGACCACAACTTGATGTTTGGCTCCCTCCAACCAATGTCTCCACTCCTCAAATGCCCATTTCATGGCCAACAGTTCCCGATTCCCCACATCATAGTTACGTTCAGATGGAGAGAACTTTCGGGAAAAGAAAGCACAGGGATTCATTTTAGATGTTACCGGATCCTTTTGGGACAACACTGCTCCTGCACCAATCTCAGAAGCATCCACCTCTACCTGAAACGGGAGTGAGACATCAGGTTGCCGCAAAACCGGGGCGGAGGTAAATCTACGCTTTAGCTCCTGAAAGGAAGCAACCGCCTCCGGAGACCAATTCAACACATCCGCACCCTTCCTGGTCAGGTCAGTCAATGGTTTGGCAATACTAGAAAATTTTGCTATAAATTTCCGATAAAAATTAGCAAAACCCAAAAACTTCTGGAGGGCCTTCAAAGAAGTGGGCTGAACCCAATCATAAATGGCCTGTACCTTGGTCGGGTCCATTTCAATAGTTGACGGAGACAAAATAAATCCCAAAAAAGAAATCCTCTGTACTCCAAAAAGGCATTTTGATCCCTTGACATACAGAGAATTCTCTCTCAAGATCCGGAACACAGTCCGAACATGTTCCACATGAGAATCCCAATCCTTGGAGAAGATCAAAATATCATCCAGATAGATAATAAAAAATGTATCGACAAAGTCTCGGAAAATATCGTTCATGAAGCACTGGAAGACAGAAGGGGCATTAGTGAGCCCAAAAGGCATCACCAGGTACTCAAAATGTCCCTCCAGAGTATTAAACGCCGTCTTCCATTCATCCCCCTGCTTAATGCGGATAAGATAATACGCCCCCCTGAGGTCAAGCTTGGTAAACCAGCAAGCACCTCTGACTCTAGAGAATAGATCCGAAATCAGAGGTAACGGATACTGATATTTAATAGTAATTTTATTGAGGGCACGATAATCAATACAAGGCCTTAAAGAACCATCCTTATTGGCCACTAAAAAAAAACCCGGCACCTAAGGGTGAAGAGGATGGTCTAATATGACCCTTCTCCAACGCCTCCTTAATATAGGACCGCATAGCCTCGTGCTCGGGTACAGATAAATTGAAGAGCCGACCCTTAGGAAATTTACACCCCGGGTTTAGTTCAATAGCACAGTCATAACTCCTATGAGGAGGCAAGGACGCAGACTCATTCTCACTAAATACATCATAGTAGTCCGCCAAACAGTCAGGAACCTCATGCGACTGAGGAGAGGTGGAAAAAACCGGAGCCTCACTAAAGGTACACCGGCAACCCCAACTCACCACAGACACAGACTTCCAATCCAAAACTGGATTATGAATCTGCAACCAGGGAAACCCCAGAACAACGGCATCATGCAGACCATGCAACACCAAAAATCTGCAATTTTCTTGGTGGTCTGGGGCGACCTGCATGACCAACTGGGTCCAAAACTGAGGTTTATTTTTAGCCAGAGGGGTAGCATCAATCCCCCTCAAAGGGATAGGCGTCTGCAGAGGTGTCAACGGAAATCCACAACGTTTAGCAAAATCCAAGTCCATTAGGTTTAGCGCTGCTCCCGAATCCACAAAAGCCTTGGCGGAAAATGTGGACAGGGAACAGATCAGAGTAATCGCCAAAAGAAACTTAGGCTGAACCCCACCAACAGAAAACGTGTGTGCAAAGCGTTTCTCACGTTTAGGACAAACAGAAATAACATGTGAGGCATCTCCACAGAAAAAACACAGCTTATTACACCTTCTCAATTCCTGACGTTGCGCACTAGACAAAACTCTATCACATTGCATAGGTTCAGACGTCTGTTCAACCGGTGGCAACACCTCTCGTGTAATCCTGCGTTCACGTAAACGCCGATCAACCTGCATGGCTAAAGACATAGAATCGTCCAGACCAGAGGGAACAGGAAATCCCACCATAGTATCCTTTACGGCTTCTGACAAACCCTTCCGAAAGAGAGCAGCCAAGGAACTATCATTCCAGGTAGTAAGGACCGCCCACTTTCGGAACTTTTGACAGTACAACTCTGCCGATTCTCGACCCTGGTTCAATGCTAACATGGTCTTTTCAGCCTGATCAATAGCATTAGGTTCGTCGTACAGCAACCCCAAGGCTTGAAAAAATGCGTTCACATTAGTCAGAATAGGGTCATCTGGTTTCAAACAAAACGCGCAATCCTGGGGATCGCCGCACAGCAAAGAGATGACAATTTTAACCTGCTGCGCGGGGCTCCCTGACGAGTTAGGCTTCAAAGCAAAAAATAATTTACAATTATTTTTGAAACTCAAAAATTTAGATTGATCCCCAAAAAATACATCAGGTGTGGGGATCTTTGGTTCAACAGCATGTGAACGAGCAAGGTAGGCGGAAATTCCTCGCACTTCAGCAGCGAGCTGCTCCACACGATCAGACACTTGCTTTATCTCCATTGAGAGAAAAAAAAAATTCCCCCTACGGCCTCAGAGATATAGAGGAAAGAATATACACACACCTTTTTTTTTTTTTTTTTTTTTTTTTTAAACACAATTCTTTCCTGCTATTGAGTACCCCAGGATCTGCGGTTGGGCGGGTGATTGTGTTATGATTGAGTCACCGTAGGAGGCAAAAACAGAAATGCTAGCTAAGTCCTGAAAACCAGAGAAGTTGGAAACTATCAGATTGCAGACCCCTGAACCTATCAACACAACTAGCAGTAGCCGTGGGGGGTTCCTACGATGACCTAGACCCCTCGATCACAGCCGGAGAGATACATAGGCCTAAAGAAGGAAAGGGGAAATCTAACTGCCCCAGAGCAGACCCCAAAGCAATAGGCAGCCCCCCACATATAATGACGGTGAAGCAAGATGAAAACACTTACACAGACAGAAAGACAGGCTGAGCAAAGACGGGGCCCAAAACTACCTAGATAGGAACGGATAGGAAGGCTGCTGTCTGCAATCTGCCAAAACCCTATCAGAGACAAAAGCCAACAAGCTGATATAAAAATGGCCCTGAAGCAACTAAGCTTCAAAAACTAAATCAGCACTCAGGTACCTTCAGAAGACAGAGCTCACGGAACTACTGCACACTCCAGCAGGGAGTGGCAGAATCCAAAAAGCAAGAAAAACAAAAACAAATCTTAGATGCAAAAAGGCAAAACAGAAAACTTAGCTTTAGGAGAGCAGGAATCAGACTGGTGTCCAAGAGTCCACAGAGAAATCACCCGCAGGGCAGAAAGGGCGTAGGCTGCCTTAAATCCAGTCAGTGACTCCACTCAGCCAATCGTCTTCATTAGTTCCAGGTGTCTGATAATCAGGCTCACTACCTTCCTTCACTAGAATAGGTTGTTCACCAGGCCTCAGTGACGGAGGGGAAAATTAACTCACAACACTTACCTCTCCCTGCTCCACCGACGTGACGTCTTCCGCCTTTCCTGACAGTGAAATTCAGGTTACAGAGCGCGATGACATCACATCTGTATACCCTCTACTGAAACAGTACAAATGCAGAGAGCTTTAAAATGGCAATGCTGAGGAGTCCAGAGTAGAGCAGTGCCCAGTGAGGAGAGGTGTTTAATTTTTTTAAATGTTGGGAGCATTTTTTGGGGAGCAACAGAAACTGGAGAATGATATATGGGGCCCATCATACACTGGAGCATCATCCATTTGACCCATCATATACTGGAGCATTCCAAATGGGGGACATCAGATATTGGAGCAGCATTTATGGGGCCCATTATACACTGGAGCATTAGAAATGGGGCCCATTATATATGGAGCATTATTTGGGCCCATAACACAATGGAGCATCGTCCATGGGGACCAACATATACTGGAGCATTCCAAATGGGGGACATCAGACACTGGAGCAGCATTTACGGGGCCCATTATACACCGGAGCATTCGAAATGGGGCCCATTATATATTGAGCATTATTTGGGCCCATAAGATAGTGGAGCATCATCCATGGGGACCAACATAGACTGTAGCATTATGTGGAGCTCATCATATACTGCATGTAACATTATATGGGACCAATTATTCTGTATGGAGAATTATATGGGGCTCCTTATTCTGTATCGTGCACTAGGTGGTGGCCATAATAATGTATGGCGTAATATACTGTCCGGTTTTTGAGCTATTGTAGAATTTAAAATAGAAATCAGTCATGTCATGTAAGCAGTGAAGTATTTTTTATTGAACTATACCTATATTTCTGTGCCGTATCGCAGCATTATGAATTGTGGTATGTGTTAAAAGGGCGCACTGACGCTCTTTGGCCCAGGGCACATGAAAACCTGGCGCCAGCCCCCCCCCCCCCAACTTCAGCCAAATAACCCCCAGTTTTCAATGCGTAACTATTATTATAAAGTAAATTAAGGTTGCCAAGCTTAAGTAATGTGACGAGTCAGCTTCAGCTGAGTCGACTTTTCTTTAGAGTGGACCCTCTGGGTCATGGCACCCACCCACCGAGGGCGAGCTGACCTTGTGAGGAAACACCCCCTATACAGGGAGTGTCAGGGGCAAGAAACCACGACTGCTGGGATCAGACGGCCGGCTCAAGGAAGACACATTATGAGTGTCTGACAACCAGGGACGTGCAGGAAACAAGACAAGACGTAAGTTCAAGGTATCTTCATTAAGGAAAACTTCAGGGTAACATCAGGTGCAAGATGTGAAAACACAGGGAAAACACAGCAAGGTGCGTGCAAGGGCACGCCAAGTTCCATGGCATGGTATGTGCTAGATGGCATGCCTGGGTACAGGCAAAGGCACGATGATGTCGGACTTCGGACAGCTAGCAACGATCGACAGGATCAGGGCATCAGGCTGCGGACATCAGCTCCGGACATCAGGCCGCAGTCGTCAGGCTTACGATCTCTGGCAGCGGTCGGCAGGTTCCGGGCATCCAGCAGGCAAACCAGGGTTCAAGGCAAAGTTCAAGGCAGGTTGTGTGCTAGGGACATGCCAGGGTCCAAGGCAAGGTGCAAGGCAGGGTTCAACACACTAGGCATGGTGCATGTATAGGAGACACACCAGGGTTCAAGGTCCTGAGTGCGCTAAGGAAGCCGCCAGGATTCAAGATTCAAGGTCCTGCGTGTGCTAGAGGCACGCCAGGGGCACGGTACAAAGAATGGTCCTGGCCGTGCTAGGAGGCATGCCAGGGTACATGGTCAGCGGCAAGTCTCACACGTGCTAGAGAACATGTTGGGCTTTGAAGTTCAGGACAGATGTCCTGTGCATACAGAGGGGCACGCCAGGGTCAGGGTTCAAGACAAAGAGCAGAGCACAGAGCAAGGTACAAGCAAGACAAAGATTCAAGACAGGTCATGGAACTCAGAACACGACAGAGAGACAAGGTTCAGGACAGAGCAAGGATAGCAAAAGACTTGTGCAAGAGTAGCACGAAAATGCACAGTGCGAGAAACAGCGTGAATGCAAGGGAGCACGGAAAACATGACTGGGGCACCGGCAGGCGGTACCGACTGGAGGCACAGGCAGGCAGGCACGACTAGAGGCGGCACGGCTGAGGCACAGACAGACGGAAACCACTATAGCACTGGACGGCGAGCACGGCTGAGGCACAAGCAGGCGGGCACGACTAGAGGCGGCACGGCTGAGGCACAACAGGCGGGCACGGGACGACCAGGCACGTGCAAGAGGGCACTCAGCCACAAGGCAGGGCTAGGCGAAGGTACAGGACAGAGACGCGTGCGAGACAGCACGGCAAAGCCTGGTACGAGAGGTGAAAGGGTGCGCGAAAAACGGGGGCAAGACACAGAGTTCAAGACAAGGTCCTGCGCATGCAGAGGACATGCCAGGGTCAGGGTTCAGGACAGAGACATAGAACTAGCAGCGGAACGTAGACCAAAGCCCAGAGACGGGTCAAGGCGGAGCCTTGAGACTAGACAAGGAACATAGGATGTACAACAAGGCAAGGAAGAGCTTAGGCAAGACATAGCGAAACAGGCTAAGGCAGAGAACAGAGGAAGTACTACAAGGCACAGCATAGCAAGGACAAACATGGCACGAAAGACAACACAAGACGTGGCATGAGGCAAGAGACAGAGTACAAGCACAGAGCGTGTGCAGAGACGCATGTCAGGACAGAGTGCAGGGGCACAGAATACAGGGAGCGACCGAGCAGACCAAGCAGCCATGCTGGGAAGCAACACGATACTCAGGCCCCGACCATAGGAAGGGGCGGTCTGATATAGCACCATAGCACCTGCACTTCCTGGTCAGGACCAGGGAAGGACTTCCGGTTCAATCCTCCAGGGTCAGAGAGAGCGTTGCTAAATCAGACTGGGCTGGACCATAGAGAAGGTCACATGATCAGGGGCTCCAGGAATACAGAGAGGATTGCAGAATCAGAGCAGAGACGGATGGTTACCTAACAACGGCGTGCAGCCACGAGGTAAGGCGCTCATGCACACTGCTTCAGGCATCTTGCAGCACAACAGTCACGAGGTGAGTGTGCACACTGCTTCAGGATCTTGCAGCATGATACATAAGGGGCATGGCGGGCATGACAGGCATAACGGACATGGCGGGCATGACAAGTAATAAGAATTGATGTCGCTGGCATTGAAATGGGCACTGTAGGTGTGTTTACTGTCCTCCACTCCCTGCCGACTTTGCTTTCCCGTTGACTTGCATTGGGTTTCGTGTTTCAGTCGGACCACGAATTTTCCCTATAGTCGGACGATTTCGTTCGACCCAACTTTTTAGAAAGTAGGGTTTCATGAAACCCGACTCGACCCGAAAAAAGGAAAAGTCACTCATTTCTACATACGACCCAACTTTGGAAGTGAGGAAATGGATTGTTCTCATAGTACAGGGCCCCTTTCTTTGTAATGCCTCCATTATGCCTCTTATGTATGTATGATGCCTCCACACACAGTATAATGTCCCCACAGTACTGCCATCCCCCTCCACACACAGTATAATGTCCCCACAGTACTGCCATCCCTCTCCACACACAGTATAATGTCCCCACAGTACTGCCATCCCTCTCCACACACAGTATAATGTCCCTACAGTACTGCCATCCCTCTCCACACACAGTATAATGTCCCCACAGTACTGCCATCCCCCTCCACACACAGTATAATGTCCCCACAGTACCGCCATCCCCCCACACACAGTATAATGTTCCCACAGTTCCACCATCCTCACACATAGTATAATCTTCTCACAGTACTGCCATCCCACCCCACACAGTATAATCTCACAGTAGCAACATTCTCTCTACACAGTATAATGTTCCCAATTTACCATTTCCCCACGCACAGTATAATGTTCCCACAGTCACCCACATACTGTAATGTTCCCAGAGTACCTCCTTAGGCTCCTGAGGTCCTAGTCCTGAAGTTTTACAGTTGGAATAATCCCTCTGTAAAATGGTTTACCTTTGCCTGCTTCCTTATTTTTGTATTCTTGAGCATGTATACATGCATGTAGGGGAGCAGGCCTTACTAGATGTTGAGGATTTGCACAGTAATATACCGCATGAGGATGGTGTCAGAGGAGTAAGAGATTTCTTAAAATTGAGAGAAATAGAGTAGTAAACATAATGACTTCATAGAGGACCTTCTAAAATTCACTCTTCCTCATAACCTCTTTCTTTTTGACAGGAAGTACTTCCAACAACTGCTCAGGGGTGCTGCGATGGGGAGCCCCTGTGCCCCCTCATAAGCTAATCTATTCCTGGGCTTGGAGGAATATTCAGGGATGATCATAAGTTGTGGCATATATATTTTGGATTATGGTATAGATATATTAACAACATTTTTATCACCTGGTCAGGGATGAGTGAACAATTTCATGAATTTGTCAGGGAACTCAACATCAATAGAGTGGGCCTTAGATTTACTTCCAGTTTAATTATAACTAGGAATGAGCGAATAGTTTCGGAGAACTCCTTATTCGAATGGCTATAGCATTTACCGAATAGCTGCATCGGGAACCCTGATACCTGGAGCGCTCCAAACAGGCTCTCCATGCATGTGTTGTGTCTGTCACACAGGTGCGACACATGCAGCTGCGGCTCCAAACAGCTGATTATCGGGTGCGCTCCAGGTATCCGGGTTCCCGATGCAGCTATTGGGTAAGCACTATAGTTATTCGGATAACGACTTATCCAAAGCTATTCGCTTGTAAGGGGGTGAAACACCGAAGGAGCCGAGGGAGAGTTGCCTTCCTAGCTCCGTGCCCGGAACCATCGAGCAGGGCATTAGGTTCCCTGGGGGATGCTTTAGGGGACTGTACTAGAACCAGTAACAGGAAGCCGGCAGAGCACAGGGTGGGAGAAAAGTGCAAGCTTTTCTCAGAGCAGCGCGGGGACGGGAGCAGAGAGGACGCTGACACAGGAGAGCAGGGGAAACAGGTGCAGCGACTGAACACTGAGGGACCGCAGACACAGGCGGTGAGCACTGAGCACGAGACGGGGTAAGAGAAGCCTGTCACTGCACCGCTTGGAGGGCTGGTCGCTCCCCTCCCGTTAGTGACTTTGTCACACCGACAGACCGCATGCCCTAACAAGACGCTCCCTTGCAGTGAGACCCTGCCTTACCCTGAGACGCTTCCCTGCGACCAAGGAGCATACCATAACGTGACACTGACCTGCCAAGAGAGTCAGTCCCAGGCAGAACCCCTGACCCTGGTGAGGGCACGCCGCTTCCGCAGCAGAGGGAAGAACCTTGCATACAGGGGGATACCGCCATCCGCATACCCCTTGAGCTCTCACATTAACCCCTCATACGCCAGTTGGACTATACCCAGGACCCCAGAGACATACGACATCAAGCACCCCTGGTGCCTGGGTGCCTACGTTGGAGAAGAGTGATATCTACAAGAAAGATCTCCAGGACCTGATAAGTTTCTTCCCCATAAGAGAATAACTGCCTGTTGTTTTGCACTTCTGTTATTTCTTCAGTCTCTGATATTACCTGTTACAGCATTTACTCTGTTATATTATATGTTCACCAGATATTCTGCCTGTAAATAAACCTCCCCTTTTACTGTTGGTCTGCCTGCTCCGTGGTGACATATATCTCTCCTGCACCTTATTACATTTTTGGCGTAGTCGGCAGGATGTCACACGAAGACACGGACAGAGCGGAACAAGCAGTCAGGGAAGGCCCCAAGACTAGTATCTCATTGGGAGCCATGTTGAATAATCTGCCAAGGTTTGTGGGGAACATTGTGATGTTATGGAACTGGACAGAGAGAATTCAGGGGTTACTGCGGATGCACCCCTTGGCACCAGCACTAGAGGGAGAAATAGCCTTGATGGCCCTAGAGGGGGAGGCACGGGACTCTGTCATGCATAGACTCCCCCTAGAATGAAATACTTTGCAGAAAGTGTTATGTAGTCTAGAGGAGACACATGGGGACCCCACTGACATAGGGGAACTACGGATGCGACTGTTCCATCGGGTGCAAAGAGAGGGGGAGACCGTGACCGAGTTTATGAACGCCCTACAAGAGCTTCACACTGCTATCAAAAGAAAGGATGGGGTAGGTGTAGGGTCAGTAGACGTGGTGCTCAGAGACCAGTTGGTGACAGGTTTACGTGACGGAATGATGAAGCAGGCTATGCGAGAGCGCCTGCGCGTGAAGCCAGGCATGACCTTTTCTGAAGTAGGTAGTGAGGCGCGCACGCGCAAGCAAGAGCAGGATGTGACAGGCTCGGTGGGAAAGGTGCGGAGCGGGGAGGCAACTAGCACTGAAGACAAAGTCCCCCGATGGGTGGAAGACCTGAGGATGGAGATCAGTCAGTTCCGAGAAGAAATGGCGACTTCCAGGAGAACCCAGGCGGAGGGGCCCGAACCACGGATGCGGGGAAGAGGAGCTGTTCCCCAAAGAGAAGCTACAGCTACCCCGAAAAGACGCCCTCTCACATGCTATAAAGTACTTGTGGAGAGTCCGGTCATATTGCCCGGTGGTGTCTCCAGCGGAGCCGACCATCCCCGCGGGGTTAGCGCGAGGAACACCGCCCGGAGCAAGAAGAGCAGAGGAGTGAAAATAGTACCACCAGCCTTGTTTCCATGTGCCCCTTGGTCTGGGCCGAAATCAATGGGAGAGCTGTGCGATGCCTGGTAGACACCAGTTCACAAGTGACCACCATGCCCGAAAAATTTTTTCGTAGACACTTCACAGGCGCTGCGACCTGAGTGGGGCCCAGTCATTAGACTTACGGTGGCCAATCACCTACCCATCCCGGTCGCAGGGGTGGTGTGGCTGAACATAGAAGTCTGTGGAAAAGATGTGGGAAGAAAAGGAGTAGTGTTGGTAGATGGAGAAGCTGCTCGGGACCATACTGTGACCCTGGGCATGAACGTGCTTAAAGACCTCGGAAGCTTACTACTCAACGAGACCCCAGATCAATTCTTACGACAGTGGAGTGATCAGACCCCACAGAAGAAGGTCTTTCAACAACTGATCCAGGCAGCACGGGTCCGGGAAATCTGCAGCGGTGGAAAGGGACTAGGCAAAGTCATCATCCCTGCCTCTGTGAATCGAGTGCTACCCCCTGGACAGACCGTGCTTCCCCTGCCGGTGCAAGCAGGAGTCCCACTAGAAGGAGCGGAGGTGCAGGTGAAGCCTAGCCCAGCCAACCAATTGCCGTCAGGGATACTAGTCACACAGACCCTTGCCACAGTGCGAAATGGCACGGTCCTCGTGCGCTGTGTGAACTTGGGAGAGACTGATGTGACCCTGGCTCCCAGAGCAGAATTGGCTCACATTCTAGGTGTACCAGACGAGCTGGTGCCCTCTGAAACAGTGCAGTTCACTGCCAAAGCGGAAGACTCATGGTTGGTGACGGTGAAAGCGGAGGTCGCCCCAGATCCCCAGGTGTTACAAGAAGGCCGACAGATACTAGAGCAAATGCGGGCAGAACTCACAGAAATGCCCTCTCATCAGGTTCCCCAGGTGGAGGCCTTGCTGGGGAAGTACCAGGAGGTGTTCGCAAAGGATGACGATGATTTTGGGCGCAGGACAGCCATTACCCATGAGATACCCACTGGGGACGCGGCACTGATACGGGAGAGATATCGCCAGATACCCCCACAAATGTATCAGGAGGTTAAGGGAATACTGTCACAGATGCTGAAGAAGGGAGTGATCCATGAGAGCCAGAGCCCGTGGGCTGCCCCCATCGTCTTGGTGTGGAAAAAAGATGGAACTCTACGTTTCTGTGTGGATTACCGCCGGCTCAACGCTAGCAGAGTGCGAGATTCATGTCCACTACCGCGGATAGAGGAGTCCCTGTCAGCACTGGGAAATGCCCGATATTTTTCCACACTGGACCTGGCCAGCGGGTACTGGCAAGTACCCATGTCTGAACATGACCGAGCCAAGACGGCCTTCATTCTCCTGATGGGACTATTTGAGTTCGACCGCATGCCCTTCGGGCTGGCCAACGCCCCGGGAACTTTTCAGCGTCTCATGGAGCGGTGTCTGGGGGACCTGAACTTCGAAGCCACCCTAATTTACCTGGATGATATAATCATCTTTGCTCCCACCGTTGAAGAACATCTCCGGAGACTGGAGCAAGTTCTGAGTCGGCTGCAAAAATTTGGTTTGAAGGTGAAACCCCAGAAGTGCCACCTCTTCCGAACACAAATTGACTATCTGAGGCATGTGGTCTCCGCCGAGGGAGTGAAGCCCTCGTAGGAGAAGATCGCTGCAGTGCAGGAGTGGCCGACCCCAAAAACCGTGTAGGATGTACGAGCATTCCTGGGACTCACAGGATACTTCTGGCGCTTTGTGAAGGATTTTACCGGCGTCGCAAACCCCCTCCTGGAATTGCTGAAAGGAGTACCCTCATGTGCGAAGAACAGGAATGTACACTGGGGAGAGCAACAGGAGAAGGCATTCCAGGCCTTGAAGAAGGCCCTGGCGGAGGCCCCGGTGTTGGCCTACGCTGATTTCACGCAGCCATTCATCTTGCACACTGACGGAAGTCTACAAGGACTCGGGGCAGTTCTCTCACAGATGCAGGATGGGAAGGAGCGTGTCATCGCATACGCCTGTCGCTCCTTACATGATTCAGAAAGAAATCCAGAAAATTACAGCTCATTCAAGCTGGAGTTGTTGGCGCTGGTGTGGACAATGACTGAGAAGTTTGCACAGTATTTGGCCGGCTCGGAAGTCCACATGTGTACGGATAACAATCCGTTGGCCCACCTCGAAACAGCAAAGCTAGGGGCCTTAGAACAAAGTTGGGTAGCACGAATGGCAAAATTCTGGTACAGGATCTCCTACAGGAGAGGAGTGGAGAATACTCATGCGGATGCCCTTTTGCGAGTAAACTACCGCCCGCCAGCGCTCAGCTGGGATGAAGAGTTGGAGGCTATAGAGGTTCCAGAATTTGGAGGGACTGCCAGGACGGTGGCAGCGACGCGGGAGACGGCTCAAGGAAGTACACCCGAGAATTTGTTGGAATAACCCAGTGATGAGTGGGTCCGGATACAGCAAGAAGATCGGGAAATAGCCCAGCTGAGGCGGTGGCTCGTAACCAAACAGGTGCCCGGCCAGAGTGAGCAGGCAGCCATGCCCCCTGAGATGTTGAAAATGTTGTGCCAGTGGGAGCGGTTACAGTTTTGGGATGGAATCTTGTACAGGAAAGTGTACCTACAATCTGAACTGAGCTTCGTTTGGCAAACGATCATCCCCTCGTCCCTGGTAGAACAGGTGGCTAAAGAAGCACATGAGAAGAGGGCACACTTTGGGACGGAAAAAACATTTCAGTGGCTGCAACGGTTGTTCTATCATCCCTACATTGGGACCGTCGTAGAGAAAGTATGTCAGCAGTGCCGAAATTGTGGACTAGTTAAGCCGCCGGAACAGCAAGCCCCTACAGAAACGGTGAGGTCCTCTGCCCCCATGGAGTTACTGGCCATAGACTACTTGATGAATGGCCCAGCACACCAGGGCTATGAACATTGCCTGGTAATGATCGACCACTTTTCCAAATTTGCTGTGGTTACACCTACTCGGGACCAGACTGCCGAATCTGCGGCCTATGCTATCTGTAAACATTTCATTCAAGTATACGGGTGCCCCAAGCGAATCTATTCGGATCAAGGAGCCTGCTTCCTAGGGAAGGTGATGGAAGAGTTGCTTCACTTGTACAAAGTCGATAAGTCTCGGACCACCCCTTACCACCCACAGGGGAACGGAGCTTGTGAGAGATTCAACCGCACCCTTATCCAAATGCTGAGGACACTTGAAGAAGATCAGAAAGCACGCTGGACTGAGTCCGTCCACGAATTGGTGTGGGCATACAATAACCGTCAACACAGTACCACAGGGTTCACGCCCTATTCGCTGTTTTTTGGCCGACCCGGGAAGGGACTGACTGAATTGGCGTTAGAGCCCGAGGAGGACTACCCGCGGACGGGGGTGTACTCCTGGGTTCGAGAACATCGTCGCCGGCTACGGACCCTTCAACGGTTGGTGCAGACCCGCCTCCGAGGGTTGGAACACCCGCAGGTCCCTCCCCAGAAGGGGACAGCCCTACGACCAGGGGATCGAGTCTTAGTCAGAGAGAAGCGCCCTAACAGCAAATTGGAGTGTCGGTGGGAGAAGAGCCCGTATAGGGTGAAGCGATGGCTCAGTAGGCGAGGACCCGTCTGCGAAGTTCAGCCTGAAACAGGTGAAGAACTCCCCACTTGTACATTACATCGTAATATGCTGCGTCCCTGTTTGTGTCAAGATCCTCCAGTGGTGCCATCTGTCCCGGCGCCCACGGTGGCTGAACCCGTGTTCATTCCTGAGGACGAAGAAGACGGAGACTCTCTACTCCTTCAGGGAGACCCGGAAACTGGGCTGGTGCCTGAAACGACGGAAGTAACTGAGGAGGCTCCAACTTCCACTTTTCCGGTGGCTGATTCCACAACCTCCACAGATCTGAGGCGTTCTGAACGATCAACGGCAAGTGTGCCCGCCAGACGCTACGGTCAGGACAAATTCATCTGGCAGCAAATTGTACGAGGTCTGGACGATTGTCAGCAAAAACTCCAGAAACTCTCGCCCGTGGAATGGCGAGCTCACAGAGAGGGGGAATGTAAGGGGGTGAAACACCGAAGGAGCCAATGGAGAGTTTTTTTCCTAGCTCCGTGCCCGGAACCATCGAGCAGGGCATTAGGTTCCCTGGGGGATGCTTTAGGGGACTGTACTAGAACCAGGAACAGGAAGCCGGCAGAGCACAGGGCGGGAGAAAAGTACGGGCATTTCTCAGAGCAGCGTGGGGACGGGAGCAGAGAGGACGCTGACACAGGAGAGCAGAGGAGACAGGTGCAGTGACTGAACACTGAGGGACCGCAGACACAGGCGGTGAGCACTGAGCACGAGACGGGGTAAGAGAAGCCTGTCACTGCACCGCTTGGAGGGCTGGTCGCTCCCCTCCCGTTAGAGACTTTGTCACACTGACAGACCGCGCGCCCTGACAAGATGCTCCCCTGCAGTGAGACCCTGCCTTACCCTGAGACGCTTCCCTGCGACCAAGGAACATACTGCAATGTGACACTGACCTGCCAAGAGAGTCAGTCCCAGGCAGAGCCCCTGACCCTGGTGAGGGAACGCTGCTTTCGCAGCAGAAGGAAGAACCTTGCATACAGGGGGATGCCGCCATCCACATACCCCTTGAGCTCTCACGTTAACCCCCCATATGCCAGTTGGACTATACCCAGGACCCCAGAGACAGACGACATCAAGCACCCCTGGTGCCTGGGTGCCTACGTGGGAGAAGAATGATCTCTACAAGAAAGATCTTCAGGAACTGATAAGTTTCCTTCCCATAAGAAAATAACTGCCTGTTGTTTTGCACTTCTGTTATTTCTTCAGTCTCTGATATTACCTGTTACAGCATTTACTCTGTTATATTATATGTTCACCAGATATTCTCCCTGTAAAAAAACCTCACCTTTTATTGTTGGTCTGCCTGCTCCGTGGTGACCTATATCTCTCCTGCACCTTATTACACGCTCATCCCTAATTATTACCAGTTATAATTATTACTAGATGTACTAACCCAGGTAGAATGGGATTGGACTCTAGGGACACTCATCTAACATAAACCTACAAGCCCTAATAAATTATTGAGGTCAGATAGCCACCACCCCATCCCCCTAAAAAAAAAGGAATACCCAAGGGTCAATTTTTACGATTGAGAAGAATCTGTTCTAATGTCACAGATTTTAATATACAGGAAATAGACATGAACACCAGATTCAAGGAAAAAGGATACTCACAGTTCATTTTGGATTTCGTACGATCATTTGCAGAAAAACAGGAGAGACAGACATGACTCCGCACCTAACCAAGAGACCAATCAAAAGATGGGATAACATGAATAATAATAACTTGCGACAGAATGACCGTATCTTTAATATCCTCAGAATACACTGGGTGTTGTGAATTCCCTGGCTCAGACTTCTGAGCCGAAGCTCCCCCTGCTCCCTCCGGTGGTTACTGGAGGTAGTGGAGCTGGCCAGATTGACAGAGGTCTGCCACCTGATGATGATGATGACGATTAGAGATCTGGGATTACTGATTGGAGTATTTAAGTCTGCAGACTTCCTTCAATCCCTGCTGGTGATTGCTTTCCTGTGCATTCTGTGGTCTGATGTCTCCTGCCCTGATCCTACTATGTTCAGCTAAGTGGTTCATTTGCTAATCCTTTGCAACTGATCTGTTTTTGTCTCTCTCTGCTTGTGCGGGTTCAGCTTGCTCCTCTGGGGGCTGTGCTGGACCACTGCTCTTTATTTTACAGCCGGTTTCATTTTGTTCATACCCCTGTTATATTGGTCTCTTTTGCTTTGCTTCCGGGTTCACACCGGAGTGCTGATATAGTGGGGGCGAAGTCGTGTGACTTCAGTGTTTTTTTTGTACATCAGACGTGTTGGATTTTTCAGGGTTTTTGCGTGATTGCAGACAGTGTCTTTCCTTTCCTAGCCTATCTAGTCAGTTTGGGCCCCATCATTTGCTCAGTCTATTTTTCTGCCTGCATTTGTGTTTCATCTTGTCTCACCGATAATATATGTTTGGGGGCTATCTATTCCTTTTGGGGTCTGCTCCGGGGCAGTTTAGATTTCACCTTTCTTGCTTTAGGCTTAGTTAGCTCTCCGGCTGTGCCGAGGCATCTAGGGCATCGTAGGTACGCTCCATGGCTACTGCTAGTTGTGTGGATAGGATCAGGGGTCTGCAATCTGCTTAGTTACCAACCTTTCTGGTTTTCTGGTGGCCTAGCCTGTTCCTGCCATCCTCCTCGGTGACCCATTCATAACAACTGGGATATACTTTTGACCGACCCAAACCTGAGGGGTGCTGTGGGATGTAATCTCACAATAACTTTCAGAAAGGGTTGGTCAATTAAGGACCAATTAGTGCACAGTTTCTGTAAAAAACCTGCGCCCAGGTGGATTTGGCTAGATAAAAGAATCTGCGGTTTCTTTAGATGTGGAGAATGTTGTACCTGTAATTGGATGAGACCATGTAACTCTTTCTCAATTTCCTCCATGGGTAAATCCTTTTTCCAGAGGGAAAAAACTTTAAAAAGTTGTTAAACCTCAGGTCTTTTATATGTGGCCACATGAACCTGCCCCCAAGAACATGCCCCCAAGATGATGCCCCCAAGAACAAGCGGGAGTTTAGGGGGAAGGTAGGGCAGCATTTGGGTGATATTGTGACGTTTCAGGAGCAGACAACGTCTAAGAGTGGACCCTCTGGGTCGCGGATCTGGAGCCCCTGGGCCGAGCACGCCAGGTGATGACCGACCCCTATACAGGGATCGTTAAGGGGCAGGACCGCAGAGGTCAGAACTGCGACAGCCAGTACCAAGAGGGGCGGCTCACAGGAGGCACGGATGGGTGTATGGGAACTGGGTACCAGGAACACAAGGAGTGTACACGGAAGTGCGCAAACTACAGATAGTGCGAGACCGGTAGCCGTGAGCACGTATGGCGTATAGCGAGTAATACGTCCGGAGGTAAACAAAGCAGGACGCGTGCCAGGAGCACGACAGAGTACTGAATGGAGCAGCAGTCGTGCCAGGAGGTGTTACAGAGCACAGGGACAGAGTGTACCAGGAGGTACGACAGAGCAAGGGACAGAGACAGGATACTAGAGTGTGCCAAGAGGCACTACTGAGCATGAAGCAACGTAAAAGTTCAGAGCAAGTGCTAGGAGCACAATAGAATACCAGACAGAGCAGAGGACCTGAGAACAGCGCACGGCCTGACTGGGACTAAGCAGACCAAGCCAGGAAGCACAACAATAATCAGGCACCTCCCATAGGGGAGGATGGCCTGATATAGCACATGACCACTACAGCTTCCGGGTCAGGTCCTCCATTACCATAGAGGAGACTGACCCGGAGACAGCACTGACAGGAGCGCGCAAGCGCAAACGTGACGTGTAGGAGGAGCCCCTAGGACGAGAGCTGCGCGTGCGCACCAGACTGAGGCCCCGGAGGGACTGCCGTCCCAGAGGGAGTGACGTCAGGACCGAAGCCCCGCCTCCTGGTGAGCGCGGCATGACAGATATGCACCATGGTTGGGACATTAGTGAGACACGTGAACAGTGTACATCAAGGTGACACTGGAGACATCTCCTTTTGAATCACTGAGGTGATTAAACCCAAAATGAGAGGAGGTGATCGCAAAAGATGGGTCCTCCAAAAGGCAAGTGACATGATTTTTAAACTGGATGCACTATTCCCTAAGGGACTCGATGGGTAAATTTCCTATGCCTGTTTTTTATGAATACAGCCACATTCTGGATTACATTTTTGGATTTTATCCTCTACCTGTTGCTACTCAGTTTTATGTAAATGGGGTTCACAAATTGTTGTACTTCATCAAGATATCTGAGCTTCTATATCAGAATAATTTCTTATCAGTTATATCCCACATGTACTATTTAGTAATTAACAAGTGTGGTGATTCTTGTGTATCTCTAATTATGGAATAGGGGTCACATTTGACCATTTAGGAATATACTGTGAACCATTATCCCACATTTGTAGTGATAAAGCAGATCTACATGCCTATTGTACGATGAGAGGATGTGCAATACTTGTATTTAGTCTCCCGTGACGCTGATCTCAGGACTTCTCTATATTGGTAGAATGCAATCCAAATTCATTATGTACTCCGGCATGGAAGCCATTCTTCTGGACATGCAACAATCACACAATGACATTAGATAAGCTCCAAAAAATTTAAAAAACTCTGGCATTCATAATAAAGTGTTCATGAAAAAACCAATCAGTTCCAGATGATGAGCATATACAGGTATAAAGATTGGTGCTTCAGCCCCAAATGAAAGACAGATAATTCATCGACGTTTCAGCTTTACAATGCCTTTCTCAAGACATATTTGTGAGGAGGGGGGTCCTAAATTTCCTGTGGTGGAGACTCACAAGTGTCCCGTGGCCAGGTGAAGTGCGCCATCAGATGAGCTACTACAGCCCATGTGGCCGCTATCGTGCCTGTGAAATGAGAGAGCTCTGTACGGCTCGGCATCGGACACACTGTCCTTCGCCATCATCTCAATTTCAGTGATATCCTCATTCCCATGATGGTAATACGACTGAATATTATAGTGAATGATGGAGTCAAAAGCTCCTGATCCACCATTTAGCCTTCGCCTGTGAGTCTGCGACTCTGAGAACTGCAGGCAAAAGGACGTCACTACATCACACCTGTAGTATAGAGCCTTAGTATTCACTGCACATACCGGAGGAAAGTACCTCAGAAATGGGGTTGGCTGAATAATGTGTATGTTTGTTGGTTTGTTTTTTTAAATTGAATTGTGGGGGAATCATATTAAGTGAAGGTCTGTGGGGGTCTCGTACTGAGTGAGGAGGCTGTAGTGGACTGTAAGGGCCTCTATTCTAAGTGGAGGTCCTCATCTTACGTGTAGAAGGTTGTGGTGGCCATAATACTGTCTGAGGCGCTGTTGGGGGCATCGTACTGTTTGGAAGCCCCTCATTCTGAGCTACATGGGCACAAAAGAGGACAATTTCCTGGTGATGAGTCAGATGAGATAAGTGAGAAATACAGACCTTTGGCCTATCTGATTGCAAACTTGAATTAATATGGTGTTGTGTGCCAGGAGGGAGACATCAGTATGTTCTGAAGGAAAGCAAAGATATAATGGCAGTGGGAATCTGGATTCCATGTAGAGATTATAGCACAAAGAGCAGGGCGAGGTCTTTAGCTCAATCCAGAGGGCCTACTTAAACGGTACAGAACTTTTCCTTGGGGCAGAAGGTAATTTTTGAAAACCTTTTTTTAAACCCCTCTGATTAGTGCGATCATACAACATACAAGCCTCTGATGGCTCCGGTGATGCACTGTACTACTGTAGTGCCGTGTAATCATCACTGCCTGTCAGTGTAATACTAACGGCCCCATACACATGAGATAACTGTTGGCTGAACTGTCATTTGGCAGATGGCTATTTCTCCCGACTCCCCCATAGACACAAATATTCCAGCTTTCCTGTGGTCTGTAAGAGAGTCGCCTCCAGACTCCTCTAGCGGAGGATTATCTACAGGAAGAACAAACAGATTAGCCTCTGAAATTCAGGATTCTAGATCCTTCTCTGCCCTGACATGATCTGTACGGAGGCCCCCAAATACATTATATGGTCGGCCAAACCCCCCAAAATCAGTGCTTTCATGTAACTTTAGTCTAATGTGTATGGGGGTGATAAAACGTAACGTATTGGACGCTGCCTCTGTCCCGGCTTCATAGACCTTTGTACATTGCACATTTTTAGGCATGTAAGTATTGTAGTAATTAGGCAACCCCATACTATTGAGTTCTTGGGGGCGGAGGGCATTCAGATGGACTCTGTCACATCGTCTTAGGCTAGTTTCACATTAGCGTATGGCTGAGCAGCGGAGGGACGTTGACTTCCTCCGTGAAGCTCCGCCCATGGCGGCACATCCTCCGGTCAGCTCCGCCTACGTCGGCATGCGGCATGCGTACCCTATCTTTAGCATTGGGTACACAGGCCGTGCCGATGTATGTGGATGGCTCCACATGCGTCATTTTGATGGTGCGGCAAACAGCGTCGAGCGCAACGAGTTGCATTTTGTTGCGGTTGCCGCACCGTCAAAACGACGCATGCGGAGGCATCCACATACATCGGCATGGCCTGCATACCCAATGCTAAAGATAGGGTATGCACGCCGCATGCCGACATAGGCGGAGCTGACCGGAGGATGTCTGCATCCCACTGCAGCTCAGCCATACGCTAGTGTGAAACTATCCTTAGATGCCATGCTTGCTTTTCACAGCAGCAATTGGTTAAACTGCCAGGGTTTTTGTTGTAGCCGCACCTGTGCCGTCCCTGCAGTGTACATCTATGTTCTGGGGCCCAAAAGAGTTTAAAAAAAAGTTTCACTTGTGGCCCAAAAGAGTTTAAAAAAAAGTTTCACTTGTTAAAAATTAATAAAATGTTTCTTCTGCTTTTTAATGTATTTTTCTTTTTGCAGTAATTGTTAGAGCCAATTTTCTTTTGAAACATTTTAATTTCTGCTTTTTTCTGGTGTTTTTCTTGTAATCTAGGAAAGCCTAAGGCCAGAAATAAACCCCATAAAACACTGTACATGGAGACTTTGGGATCAGATAATTTCTGTCCATGGTGTTTGTGGAGACAAAAAAGCTTTTATAAAAGCCTCAAACTTCTGTGTGTGACTCAGAGCTGAGATCTAATGTGATAGAAGATTACAGTGCGGGGAAGACGGGAAACCTTCATATAGACGGCCGGTGGGGATGGAGTCAGTGACCGACTCTGGACAAATATGTTTCTAGAGTAGTAGAAGATGAAGATGTCGTCCTCACCATGAAGTAGTTATTTCTCCTGTCCCATGTAATGAATATCTCCTGCAGTATTGCTAATGCCGATTCCAGTGTCGGTAAATGAGACGAGAATTAGCGTTATGGAAGATGAGTCTATGAGGAACGTATTCAGCGGCCGACTCCGAGGAAGAAACTGCTTGTTGTCTGTGGCCTAAATATATAGGTTTTATTAGTAGATGTAAAGAAGGAAACTAAATACTGTAAAATAATAAATCTCATATGTTTCCCTTATTATCTCCAGTAATTGTATTATTACACTGGATTCTTATGATGTTACATCGGCTCATCTTCTCATTCAGGTCTCTACAATATCGGATCCTCTCAGTGAAGATCTTCTGTATAAGAGAATTTTCCTAATGTACCCATCAAGGATGGATATGGACAGAGACAAGATGGCGGAGAGGATATTACACCTCACCCTAGAGATCCTCTTCCGGCTTACTGGAGAGGTGAGAGATTCTGATGACGTCACATTACATCATTCTTATCTATGGGAATAACAGATGGACAGAACTGGAGAGGTGAGGACTCTGGAAATGTCTGTAGTGAGATTTATTAATGTGTCTCTCCATATCCAGGATTACATAGTGGTGAAGAAGACCTCTAGTGAGCGCTGTCAGGACCCTGTGTCTGAGGGTTGGGGAGGACCCCTGAACCCAATCACTGGGCCTCCACCTCACCCCCTGATACATGAGGACATCAATGACCAGAAGATCCTAGAACTCACCTACAAGATGATTGAGCTGCTGACTGAAGAGGTGACACTGCTGGGAATGCTGGGACATTATACAGTAACACTATGAAGGGATCAGGGGGATGACGGTATCATTGTATGTGTCAGGTTCCTATAAGGTGTCAGGATGTCGCCGTCTATTTCTCCATTGAGGAGTGGGAGTATTTAGAAGGAAACAAAGATCTGTACAAGGACGTCATGATGGAGGTTCCCCAGCCCCTCACATCACCAGGTAATAGACAGGACTAAATACACACGGCCTATAATTATCTGTATGTAAAGAATAAATTCAGTCCTTGTATGTGTTTCCTCCAGTTCTATCCAGTAAGAGGACAACACCAGAGAGATGTCCCCGTCTTCTTCTTCCACAGGACTGTAAACGAGAGGATCCCAATGTTCTTCAGGATCATCAGGTAGATGGAGAGAAGGTGTCATGAGATCTCCCCTGTGATGTGTAGACGGCTGTGAGGGTCTTGTGCTCAGTTTTGGTTTATATACCAGTATTATATGTCTTATACTTAAAATCATAGTTTCACTTATATTCCATTGCTCCTCTGGTTTCCATGTGTAAATTAGAAAAAGTATGATCCCTCTACACTGTGACATCCCTTTGGCTGTATAACCAGGTCTAGGAAGACTTCTGGTGGTCCCAAACATCTTCCTTTTAAGGATTATGGAGACCACAGTGCGCTTATGAACCTTGAGTACTGCAGAAATTCTTTTGTAACCTTGGCCTGATCTGTACCTTGCCACAATTCTGTCTCTAAGCTTCCTGGCCAGTTCCTTTGACCTCATGATTCTCATTTGATCTGACATGCACTGTGAGCTGTGAGATCTTATATAGACAGGTGTGTGTCTTTACAAAGTCTTATCAGTTTAATTAAACACTGAACTCCAATGAAAGAGTAGAACTATCTCAAGGAGGATCACAAGGAAATGGACAGCATGTGACTTAATTATGAGTGTCTGAGCAAAGGGTCTGAATACTTATGACCATATGATATTTCAATTTTTCTTTTTTAATAAATGTGCAAAAATTTCTACATTTCTGTTTTTTTCAGTCAAGATGGGGTGCAGAGTGTATATTACTTAGTGAGAAAAAATGAACTTTTTTGAAGTTATCAAATGGCTGAAATGAAACAAAGAGTGAAAAATTTCAAGGGGTCTGAATACTTACCGTACCCACTGTATTTGTAGACAGTTATTAAGTTTCCTTTTAGCCTTCTTTTTTGCAAGATAAATATTCCGAAATCCTTTAATCGTTCCTCGTAGCACATATTTTGCAGTCCGTTCGCCATCCTGGTAGCTCTTCTCTGAACTTGCTCCCGCTTTTCAATTTTTTTTTATAAATGTAGTGCCCAGAATTGGACACAGTATTCTAAAAGAGATCTGACCAAGGAGGAGTAGACGAGAATAATTACTTGATGTGATCTAGACTCTATGCTTCTCTTAATACATCACAGAACTTGTGTAATGAGAACGGTGGAGATGGCAGGATTAGAGCTGATCATAGACGTGACTCCTCCATCTGTCTGTGACTTTTTACAATATTTGTTTCAGAGTGAAGATCTGACCCATATTAATACCACAGAGACATATGTGAGGGGTGATGAGCGGTGTAAAGAGGAGATTCCTACATATGACTACCCAGGTGAGTAGTATCCACTAAATGCAGAGAAGTCACAGATTCTTCTCAGTCAGTGTGGCTGCTTTATCGGTCATGTAGTCCGGCCAAATCACAATTGTGGAATCACCAGTTTTTCTCTAGACCACAAAATTCTCCTCCACCAAAACTTGTTCAAATGACTTTGGGCATTGAAAGCCCTTTTCTATGGGACTTACAAACTGAAAGATTCACCTACCTAAATTAGAAGATGCTGACCGTTACTTGCCCAGATCAGTAAAGTACAAACCCAAATTACACCATACGTAGAATGTGCTGAGAAAATCACTTGAAGAAAAGTATTATGTTGGGCCTGTAAGAGAAAGCGGAGGGTAATGATGCTGTTGGCTTCCTAGAACCCTGAGATATTGGATGAATCTACCTTCTCTCCCTTCTGTGCTGCTGAATGTGCTCATATGGTCCCTACAAGACCCAGGTCCAGTCTTTCTGGCCAAACTTCATTTTCATGATCGATAACATTAAATGTACAGTGACGGCCAAGTGTGAATTTTTGTACGATATCATGACAGTTTCCTATTATCCTGACTTTTCCGTTTCTTTTAAAACCGACTACTTTCAAACAAGATTGCGATAAACAATAAAAAAAAACATTAAACCTCTGCCATGATATATCTCTAAGCAGTGCATGGCTGATGGCTGTAGTATACATTTTTTCACACCTGCAGGAGATGTGTTGGCATGGCTCGAGCCCTGGTTTCGTGGAATCAGCCAACATCATAACTTACATTACGTTTTGGAGCCTAAGGAATTGTGATTACTGCACAATCTCTCCCAATATGGGAAGCAATAAATTAATTTCAGAACTCGGTAGCTCCAATGGTCCACCATAAATAAGTGCAACTCCAGTCTAGTGATGGAGCTCTACCCCCAAACATATGTTGTTGTTGGGGTTATAACATGTTTTTTTATTCTATATCTTTTTTACTAGTTTGTTTTGTATGGTAGTTTGATGGTGGTGGGATCAGACTGCCTCACTTATGTGAGTCTACAAGTACCTGGTAGCCTGCAAAAAAGGTCTCCATTACCTCTTCCAATGCCTCAGATCTAAATTTAAGACAACTCACCTCTGCACTATTATAAAAAGCTTTCTATGAATGTCTAATATTTCTTCTTAAAACTCATCTGCCAGAGAATATTGGCCCTTATGAAAGTTTAGATTGCCAATAGCCACCAAGCTACATACTCTAATTACCCAGAGAGTTTTCATCAGGATAAATAGGAAACTAATGGACCTCAGAAATTATTTTCCAACGTCTCCTGAATCTGACAATACCCTGTATATGGTTGTACTCTACTTTCTGTGCACATGGCAGGTTAAGAAAGGAAGGAGATACATTTAGGCTAGTTTTACACTAGCGTATGGCAGAGCTGCTGGCTTCCTCCGTGAAGCTCCGCCCACAGCTGAACCACCTCCGTGAAGCTCCGCCTACGTTGGCATGCGGCCTGCGTACCCTATCTTTAACATTAGGTACGCAGGCCATGCCGGTGTATGCGGATGCCTCCGCATGTGTCGTTTTGACGGTGCGACTACCGCAACAAAATGCAACTCATTGCGTTTAGCCGCAAATCGACGCATGCGGAGGCATTCGCATACATCGGCATGGCCTGCTTACCTAATGTTAAATATAGGGTACGCAGGCAGCATGCCGATATAGGCGGAACTGACCGGAGGACGTGCGGCCATGGGTGGAGCTTCACGGCAGAACTCCATCCCTCCGCAGCTCTGCCATACACTAGTGTGAAACTAGCCTTAGCTATCCGAACGCAGAACTTGCTGGAATAGTTTGCAGACACAATGTATTGGAAGCACTGTAGGTGATCACCTGGCAGATCAAAAGATGGCCACCACGAGAAGGCTTGGCACTATCTACTCCATTTTCCATATCCCAGGGATTGCCTTGCTCATCATCCTTTAACCACTCTACATAAATCTGGACTTACACACAAACCTCTAAGCTTGGGCCATGGTGTTACCTGCTATTCTGTGTGTCAGATGGTAATAATAGTCAGCTAGTTGGGTCAGAACCAGGAGGGCAGAGAAAGTACAAAATGAGAAGATGCAAGAGTAGTCAGTAAGCAGGCTGAGATCCCAATAGGAAACAAACACACTAGCAGGGAGCTGAGCACAGAGGACTGAATCAGAGGAAAACAAGGCTGTATCTGGCAGCTTGTGGGAATATGCTTCAAGTTTTACTAGGGTTTGGGGCTTTCCATTTGGCTTAAGCAGGTAGCAGATTGCTCCAGCTGGACAGCACACAAATCCATACTGACAGGCTGGAATGAACTACTGGTCTCAGACACCCTAATTTTAGGCTAGTTTCACATTTGCGCCGTTTTGCACAGCGTTTTGTGCGCACATAAAACGCATGCAAAAAACGCTTGTAAACGCTGCGATATTTTGTCGCATCAGCATGCGCATTACGAAAAACACAGCGTTTGTATGCGATTTCAAGCGTTTTTGCATGCGTTTGCGTTTTTTATGGATATGCTTTGTCTAGGTGTCACGTTTCACAGGAGGAAAATCCTTGCAAAATTCTTGAAACAGACTCCACCAATGGGACATCAGTGGGTAAAACGACCCATGCAACTATAGGCCGGTGAGTCTGACTTCTATACTAGGAAAGATCTTTGAACAAATTATTAAACAACATGTATGTAAGCACCTGGATAAGAATTAAGTGATTAAACAGAGTCAGCATGGGTTTGTAATTAATAAGTCATGTCAGACTAATTTAATTTCCTTCTATAACAGAATCACTGATTGGGTGGATCAGGGAAATGCTGTAGATATAGTATATGTTGACTTTAGCAAAGCATTTGACAAAGTATCTCACACAATCCTTATTGAAAAAATGACTAAGTATGGAATGGACAAGGCAACTGTTAGGTGGATTCAAAACTGGCTTAGTGATAGGACCCAAAGAGTGGTCGTAAATGGCTGCACATCCAGTTGGAAGAATGTCTCAAGTGGGGTACCACAGGGCTTTGTCCTGGGCCCTGTATTGTTCAACATCTTTATCAATGATTTAGATGAAGGAATTGAGGGTAAACTGATTAAATTTGCTGATGACACAAAGCTAGGAGGGATAGCTAATACTAGAGAGGAGAGAGAGAGAGGATTCAAAAAGATATAAATAAACTGGAGCAGTGGGCAGCAACTAACAGAATGGTTTTTAACAGGGAAAAATGCAAAGTACTACTTCTGGGCAAGAAAAATGAAAAAAGCATATACAGAATAGGAGAAATAGGGCTATGCAACAGCACATGTGACAAAGACTTAGGTATACTAATAGATCACAGACTGAATATGAGTCAACAGTGTGATGCAGCAGCAAAAAAGGCAAATGCAATTCTAGGTTGTATTAACAGAAGCATACAGTCTAGATCACGTGAAGTCATTATTGCCCTCTACTCCTCTTTGGTCAGACCTCAACTGGAATACTGTGTCCAGTTCTGAGCACCACATTTTAAAAAAGACATCAACAAACTGGCTCAAGTTCAGAAAAGAGCGACCAGAATGGTGACCGGTCTGCAAACCCTGTCTTATGAGGAAAGGTTGCAGGATTTGGGAATGTTTAGCTTGCAAAAGAGAAGACTGAGAGGAGACTTAATAACTGTCTACAAATATCTCAAGGGCTGTCACATTGTAGAAGGATCATCTTTTTTCTCATTTGCACCAGGAAAGACTAGAAGCAATAGAATGAAACTTAATGGGAGGAGACACAGATTAGATATTAGAAAAAACTTTTGGACAGTTAGAGTGATCAGTGAGTGGAACAAGCTGCAACAAGAGGTGGTGAGTTTTCCTTCAATAGAAGTCTTCAAACAGAGGCTGGACAGACATCTGTCTGGGATGATTTATTGAATCCTGCTTTGAGCAGGGGGTTGGACCAGATGGCCCAGGAGGTCCCTTCCAACTCTACAATTCTATAATTCCACTTCCAGTACCGGATTGGAATATCCACCTTGTCGGGAATTGTTGCGGACACCTGCCGGGCTTTGTGGGACGTTCTCTGTCCAGAATTTATGCCCACCGCCGAAAAGTGGATTGAAATAGCTGACAAATTCTGGACAGTCTGCAATTTCCCCAGCGGTGGATGGGAAACACATCCGGATAATCAAACCCAAAAGAAGTGGATCAGTGTAATACAACTACAAAAAGTACTTTTCCAGGTCACCACCTGACAGCACACAGGAGGACATCCTTCTTATCCTTAGTGGGACAGGAAACCACGAGAGTTCAAAAGGATCCTCCCCCTACCACCCTTCAGTGTTTTTTTCCTGTCCCACTGTGGATAGGAACGACGAGAGGAAGATACGTCCGCTCTGCGCAGATGGTTAGGATCGGGGGCCCAGCCTTTCCCTTCCTACCTCAAAAATTCTGCAGCTGACACCCGGCACAGGGTCCCTCAGCCCATCCAGTGTAGTGCTGCTCCTGGAGACGGGGTCACTTCCTCTCGACGGGGGCTCTCGACCCCGGACGCCGCCGCCACCACCGATATACGGGTACCGGGGCCGCCTCTATGGAGTCCACTGGCCCTACAAGTGGACCCCAGCAGAGGATCGCTGCACCTCTCTCCCCTCCGTGGGACGCGGCATGCCAGGATCGCGCCATGCCCGGGACCAGGATGCGTCACTTCCGGCCGCATCATCCAGGCCGGGGTGCGCGCGTCAGCCAGGCCAGGGCGTCATTTCCGGTCGCATCATCAAATGCGACCGCCCGGCGTTACAGGCGTTGCCGGCACCATCTGAGAAGGGGGGCATTTTTCGGGCAGTGGATCGGATCGGCAGCGCGGCAGGAGCAGGAGGAAGGACAGCAACGGTACGCCCGCGGCCACTTTCACGTTCCGGTGTCTCCACAGGCAAGCAGCCACAGTAAGCCTCTCTATCCAGGATGGAGGGCCAGGCAAAGACGGAGACGGGAGCAGAGAGCCAGGGTCACGTGAGTAGCCTCAAATGAGGTCATGGCAGGGCCCCAGTAAGGCAGACCCCACAGAACACTTATTTTATGTGTTCCGGGGGAACCTCCACCTCAGAGAGAAAGGAGCCCAGGAGGAAGGATAAGAAGTGTCCAGTTTGCTCTAAGAAGCTAAAGGACACGTTGCAAAAGACCCTCTGCGATGCATGCACAAAACGCATAATGGGGGAGGAACAGGATACGCTCATGTCTAACATGATAGCAATAATTGGAGAGGAAGTACAGGCTTCGGTATCCGGCCTAGCCATGTCCCAGACCCCGCAGGTGAACCCCCAGGCATCCAGAAAGAGGCAGAGGGAGTCGGACACGTCTTTCGAAGACATCCTGTCCGAATCAGACACAGAGGAGGAGGAGATCAGAGAGCACCCAGAAAGGGGGAGGAAATATCTCTTTTCATCCGGCGATACGGATGAGCTGTTGGGGGCAGTGCGGCAGACTATGCAGATTGAGGAACCCCCGACTACCCTCTCAACACAGGATGAAATGTTCGGGGGGTTGCGCTTCCAGACTTCGCTGGACTTCCCAGTAAGCACCCATATACGTGCAATGATATTAGACGAATGGGAGGAAGCAGAGAAGAGATTGACTATCCCCCGAGACTTCAGGCTTTGCCTGCCGTTTGACCCAGAGGAGGTCAAGGTCTGGGAAGAGGTCCCTAAAATCGATATCCCAGTGGCAAAAGTATCAAAAAAGACAGCCCTTCCGTTCGAGGACTCCTTAAGCTTAAAGGAGCCCTTAGATCGGAAACCAGACGGGCTGTTAAAGAGGGCCTGGGAGAGTTCAGTAGCGGTCATAAAAACAAATATAGCTGCGACACCAGTGGCACGCTCCATGAATCTATGGATAGAGGATTTGGAGGAGCACCTGTCGGATAGAACTCCGAGAGAAACCATTCTGAAATCCCTTCCCTTGCTAAAATTAGCTACGGGGTTTTTGGCTGACGCCTCAGCAGTCCGTTAGCTTCACGGCCAGAAGCCAATCCTTGTCCAACACAGCCAGAAGGGCTATCTGGCTTAAAAGTTGGTCAGGTGATATGCAGTCAAAGAATAAACTGTGCTCAATTCCCTTCTCGGGGGGGAGAGTATTCGGGCCCGTGCTTGATGATATCTTAGAGAAAGCGTCAGATGGAAAAAAGGGGTTCCCTGAAGAGAAACGTAGAAAGTATCAGCCCTTTCGTAGACCCCGTTACAACGAGAGAACGGACTACAGAGGGAAGGGGAAGTCAGGTCGATGGAGCTACCCCAAAGGGGGCGAGGGTAGAAATAGGAGCAGAGATACCATCTTCTCCTGCCCAGGGTCTAGCTCCCGGAAAAAAATGACGCCACCAGAGTAGGCGATTGTTCAAGTTCAGGGGAGAATGGCAGTAGGTCACCACCAGCCCCTGGGTACTACAGGTCATTTCTCAACGGTACAGGATAGAATTCAACTCCCTACCCCCGAACAGGTTCTTAGTGACCAGCTCACAGCTCTGTCCGACTTCCCCCATGTGGTTGGATATCCAGGACCTCCTAGAAATGGAGGCAATAGTGCCAGTACCCGCGCAAGAAGAAGGGAGAGGACACTACTCAAGCCTCTTCGCAATAAAAAAAACCATCGGGGGAGACCAGAACCATAATAAATCTCAAGCCCCTAAACAAGTGGGTAGCATACAAACGCTTCAAGATGGAATCAATAAGATCCACGATTCCGTTGCTGGGAAAAGCGGTGGTAATGTGCACGCTTGATCTAAAAAGCGCGTACTACCACGTCCCCATTCACCCAGACCACCAAAAATATCTCAGGTTTGCGGTCGAAAAGGAGGGCAGGATACACCACTACCAGTTTCGCTGCCTCCCCTTCAGCCTAGCTTCAGCCCCAAGAGTCTTCACAAAGTTAATGGTAGAAGTAGTGGCCTACCTAAGAGCCCGAAACATCACGGTGGTCCCGTACTTAGACGACTTCTTAATAATAGCAGATTCAGCAGCCCATCTCAGAGTCGACTGTCAGTCCTCGATCTCCACGCTGCAGAGGTTGGGTTGGATCATAAATTGGTCAAAATCAAATCTCATACCCAAGCCCAGAATAACATTTTTGGGGGTCATGTTGGACTCGGAAAGAAGAATGTCCTATCTCCCAGAGGAAAAGCAGACCAGCATGCCAAGGAAGATTCGTCAGTTCTTAAAGAACCGGGTATCGATCAGGGACGCAATGAGGATCCTGGGGCTGATAACTTCGTGCATTTCCTGTGTCAGATGTAGTCAATTCCGCTCCTGCAAACTACAACGGGCAATCCTAGCATCCTGGGACAGAAGGCAGGACTCACTGGACAAGAAAATACAGTTAATCCCCCGGGTCAGAAGGTCGCTGCTGTGGTGGACCGTCCCGAGAAACCTAAAACCGGTGTCTCATGGATTCACTCTCCAGAAATCGTAGTAACCACGGACTCGAGTCTGTATGGCTGGGGTGGACACGTCGGAGGAGAGTACTACCAGGGGCAATGGAGTCCGGAGGACAGCAACAGGTCCTCCAACTTCAGAGAACTACATGCGGTCTGGAAGGTACTACTCGTCGCCTGGTCTCGGGTGAAGAACAAGCACGTCAAAATACTGTCAGACAATACCACGACAGTAGCCTTTCTCTGCCACCAGGGCGGACCAAGACGCCAGCACTACAAGGCTTAGCAGAACAGATCTTCAGGTGGGCGGAAAGAGAGGTCCTCTCAATCTCAGCAGTACATCTGGAAGGCACCAGGAACCAAGTTGCGGACTTCCTCAGCTGAAGAAGAATAACCGCAACAGATTGGGAACTCAACGACGAGGTGTTCAGCAGCCTGTGCAACCTTTGGGGACAACCGGAAATAGACCTGTTTGTGGACAAAGGGAACACAAAAGGTCAAAGCCTTCTACTCCCTGAAGCCTGCGGGAAACCCGACTGGGATAGACACTCTATCACAGTCCTGGAACAGAGGCCTGTTGTACGCCTTCCCGCCTCTAGCTCTCATTCCACGGGTTCTCAGGAAGGTCTACGAGGACAGAGCCAGGGTCATATTGGTGGTCCCCTATTGGCCAAGAAGAAGTTGGTTTCCTCTACTCAGGAAGATATCACGGGAAAATCCTATTCTCCTGCCAAAAAGAAAAGACCTCCTTCACCAGGGTCCGGTCTTCCACCAAAGGCCAGAAGTGCTCAAGTTATCAGCCTGGATCCTGAGCGGCAGGTCCTAAGAGCAAGGGGTCTATCGGACGAAGTCATATCTACTCTACATGCAAGTAGGAAGCCTGTGACCGCAGCAATATATAACAAGATCTGGAAAAAATTTTGCAGCTTTTGTGGCGAGGCGACAGTCGAAACTGACCAACCCCACATCCCGAAGATCCTTGATTTCTTGCAGGCAGGGTTCGAAAAGGGCCTTAGACCCAGCACTCTGAGAGTACAGATTGCAGCCTTAAGCGTGTTCTACGACACAACCCTATCATCACCCCCTTGGATAGCCCGGTTTTCAAGGGCTGTGCAGAGGCTTAAACCCTTGATAAGAAAGACCGTCCCTCCTTGGGACCTTAACCTAGTCCTTAACGCGCTATATAGACAGCCATACCAGCTAGGGGTAGAAATAAGTATCAGTAACCTCTCTCTGAAGACGGCTTTCATAATGGCAGTTACGACAGCTAAAATACTAGGGGAACTTCAGGCCCTATCGGCCCAAGATCCCTACTTACAAATATTCGACGACCGGTTAGTCCTAAAACTCGACCCGGCTTTTCTCCCCAAGGTTGTCTCAGACTTGAACATGAATCAGGAGGTAGTGCTCCCCTCATTTTGCCAGTTCCCTAAAAATAGCAAGGAGAAAGCTTACCATAACCTGGATGTCAGGGAAACTGTGCTCAGGTACCTGGACGCAACCAGGCCCTGGAGGTAGGATAATGATCTCTTTGTCCAGTACAGTGGCCCTAATAAGAGGAAGAAGGCATCGAAATCCACAATAGCAAGGTGGATTAAAGCCATTATTAGCGCAACGTACAGAGCACAGGGTCAAAGCCCCCCATGGAGCCTTAGAGCCCACTCAACTAGAGCCATGGCCGCATCATGGGCAGAGAGGGGGGGAGCCTCGGCAGAACAGATCTGCAGAGCAGCATCTTGGGCCAGTCTCTGTATGTTCTCTAAACACTGTAAAATAGACGTGGCCTCCACACAACTAGCGTTTGGGAGAAAAGTGCTCCACGCAGTAGTCCCACCCTAGGACCAATATGCTTTGGTACTACTCCAGTGTGCTGTCAGGTGGTGACCTGGAAAATGGTAATTAGACCTACTGGTAATTGTGTTTCCAGGAATCCATCCTGACAGCACTATTAGTTCCCTCCCGACAAACACGTCCATACAACTGTGATGTAACATGTGTATGAAAAATGTTGACTTAAATAAAGTTTATGTTTTGCATCCATCCAGAGGTGTTACTTTGTGAAATCACTGAAGGGTGAGGATCCTTTTGAACTCTCGTGGTTTCCTGTCCCACTACGGATAAGAAGGACGTCCTCCAGTGTGCTGTCAGGATGGATTCCTGGAAACACAATTACCGGTAGGTCTAATTACCGTTTTCTACAGTACTCATGGCCTGACTCCCAGGCTTTTAAGAACTTGGACATGGGCCGGAGGTTGTATGGCAACCATTTCAATTTCCTCATGCCACGGCCTCTTCCCCACACTGAACGTCCGCCACAGCCATTTGTAATGGTTGGGGATGAGGATTATCAAATGTGCCCAAACCTGCTGAAACCCTACTCCAGCCGGGACTTGGACCACACCAATAAAATCTGACCAGGACTAGAAGAACTGTAGAGTGTGCCTTTGGTATTCTTGCTTCCAGATGGCGCATTCTCAGCACAGCCACTAAACTGAAGCTGGAAACAGTGGATGAGGTAGAGAAGGCGTCTGTAGTTCTTCATAATTTTGTGATGGCTATAGAGCACCCTAACTTTGAATTAGATGATGCGGCTCCAAACCCATTGCCTTAATTCAATCAGCACCCTCTCAGGTCAGCTGTTGAAGTTGGCTAAATGAGGGACCAATTTGCGGCCTACTTTATCTCAGATGTAAGATGGGTGGAATGGCAAGATCAAATGGTGTAAAAAATTTTCTTGTGTGTACTGTATGTTAATAAAAAACCTGTTTTGATACCTGTACCGAGTGCACTCTGTTTTTATACACTCCAATACAATAATCAACTGCCCAGGTGTACCAGTGAATTCATGATGCTGTGTTTTGTGCATCATGAATTTACTAGTACTCCTGACCAGGTGACTATACATGCACACACACAAGTTGTATGACTTTTATCATCTCTACAGTTTGTGTTCAATTTTCAGCGACGGTGGAGATAATACAACTAATATTTGTGTCACCAGGCCTGATGTTACAAATAGTGATTTGGGGATGCACTAGCATCACTCACTCTTTATGACACCTGACCATGTGAGTATAAATATTATTTGTAGTATCACCACTGTGGCTTGAGTTTGAACGTAGACTGGAGAGATAATAAAGTTTATACAACTTCTACAATACCCAGGCCTGGTGTCATGCTGAAGTGAGGGCGCCAAAAATAACGCATCCTGACTTCAGAATGTTATCACACATGGGCAGGTGAATACACATATGAGTTAAACTGCAGCATCGCTCCAGTCTGTGTGCAATAGATAATGCAGACTGAAGTGACGCTGCAGGTTAACTCATATGTGTATTCACCTGCCCAGGTGTGATAAATAGTTATGATACGAGGCCAGGGTATTGTAGATATGACATGTATTTTCCCCATCATATTCTCAGTTTATTCACCACGCACTGAATAGAGGATGTGGTTAATTACAAGGTATATCTAGAATCCCCTTGCCTTGTGTCACAAAAAGTGAATTGATGATGGTAAAAACACACCATCCTCAGTTAACTTTTTATGATACCTGGCAAGGTAACAATAGATATGCTTTGCAATCAACCCCACCCTCTATTCAGTCTGTGCAATATTAGCAGATTGAAGATGGTGAAAATACAAGTCATATATTTGTGCTTTTGACTACACATATCTCCAGGAATGACACAAGACACTTGTGTCAGTAATGGGGCTATGTGGTGGCAAAAACACAAAGTGTACGGTGCAGTGTGTGTACGGCGGCGAAAGACTCAGTAACCAAACAGGATTATGGTAAACATTTATTTTAAAATAAAAAAAAGTTTATTGGGAATGATGGTTCGGGGAAGATGGTGGCACTTTGGGGGTGTGGAGAGACGAGGAACGGCTGGAAGGCGAGGAAGGGGTTCTAGGGGAAGGGGCGATGAAAGTAGTGCGGGAAAGAAGCTCAGGGATGGAGCTGGAGGCAGGGTGAGACACATTAGGAGGAGAGGGGGAAGGGAGAGACAAAGTCTTTGGTCTTTTTTTTTTCTTGGGTCTTGGAGTGTCCAGCCTGACCCGCTTGGCACTGTGTGACCGCCTTAAAGTGCTTGACCGCCTGGAGCTGGTGCACCTTGGCCTTGTTTCGAAATAGAGGGAATGCGGGTCACCCCCCAGATGCTGATGCTCTGTGGTGGTGGTGGTGCTCCTAAAATGAGGAGTGTTGGCGGTGCTCCTTGAAGGAGAAGTGGCGTTTTCTCCTAGGAGGAGTGCTGGCGGTGCTCCTAGCAGGATGAGGAGTGGTGACATTGCTCCTAGCAGGATGAGGAGTGGTGGTGGTGCTCCTAGATGGAGAAGTGGTGGCGGTGCTCCTAGCAGGATGAGGAGTGGTGGCGGTGCTCCTAGATGCAGAAGTGGTGTCAGTGCTCCTAGCAGGATGAGGAGTGGTGGCGGTGCTCCTAGAAGGAGAAGTGGTGGTGGTGCTCCTAGCAGGAGAATAGGTGGCGGTGCTCCACGCAGGTGGGCCGGTGGCGGTGTTGGTGCTCCTAGGAGGAGTGGTGGCGGTGCTCCTAGCAGGAGAATAGGCGGCGATGCTCCAAGACGGTGGTGCGGTGGCGGTGCTCCAAGCAGGTGGATCGGTGGCAGTAGTGGTGCTCCAGACAGGAGCAACGCTTACCATGGTGGTTGCGGGGGAGTGTCCAGCAGCACTCAGACTTGGGGTGGTGTAGTGGTGTCCGGCTTGGCTTGGAATACAGGTGGCCGTGCAGTGGTATGCAGCAGAAGTCGGTATTGTGGTGAAGCGAGTCAGTGGTGGCACAGTTGGAAATGACACCACTGACTGCTGCACGTACTGATTCTGCTGCATAGCCTGCAAGTAAGCAGTGTTGCAGGCCTGCATCACATTCAGCTGTTGATCAGGATTAAGGTGTTCCGCCATGGCCCATTCAATTTTGTTGAAAAAATGGTGCGCTGGTCTGTTGAGGTCGGCCTCCAGACGGTCAAGGCAACTGTCGACAGAGTGGAAGCGGTGGTCCATGTGGTTAAAACCACATTCCATGAGGGCAAAAGCGCTTTCCACTCTGTCTGACAGCGCCTTGAGGCTGTTCTGAAAGGCCGTGCTCAAGTACATGAACTTGGGCATGACATTCCTGTCCAAGGCCCTCTGCCGCTGGCGGGAAGTGCCCGCAAAACCAGTGGCAGAGACCTGTGACAGGGGAAGACCTGACATACCAGCTTCCTGATCTCCAGTTGTCTGTGTTGCCGACCTGCCAGCTGCTTCCTGGCTGTCGGATGGCTGGGACGGTTCCAAGGTCATTCGATGAAGGTCCGCTCCAGGGACAGGTTGCAGGGTGCTGCTCCAGGTGCTGTGAAAAGAAAAGAAAAACATTAGTATCATGCATTTACAAGTGCCAACTGGTGTGGAATAGAAAATCACAGAGTAAAAAAAAATACAATACAAAATACTTACGCTCTGCTGGCAAGGACCGGTCTTAGGAATGGCAACTCCCGATGATAACGGTGTTTTCTTCTGGTCCTTGCCGCTGAACCACTTGGAACCTGGCCCTCATCACGAACATCCTTGTTGAAGCGGTCCTTCGTCGAGCGCTAATGGGTTCTGACTTTTTTCACTGTGGGAAAAACAAAGAAAAAAAATTATACAATGCACTAATGGCAAAATCTCTATCATCACACACCTAAGTAAACATGGCAAACAGTCAATGCGGCATCACAAAACAATTCAATAGGCAATGCACTCACTGTTGACCATGATAACACAAATGTGTTTCATGCTAGAATATATCTAGCTTGAAACACAATTCTGTCATCATGCCCAAGAGACAATGCGGCATCACAAAACAATTCAATAGACAATGCACTGATTGTTCACCATGATAACACAATTGTGTTTCATGCTAGAATATATCTAGACACACACCTGTGTCATCATGAACAATAGTCATAGTCACTGCAGCATCACAGAGCATTGAAATACTAAACTCCATGTGTCACTTTGAGAAGCGGTGTTCCAGTCATCCATCAGCGCTGTGGCCACCTCATTCCAGAGCTGCCAGGTCACCACCTTGTCCGCGTGCTGCTGGTCATGGCTGTCCCACAATGGGACACGCTCCTGGACCAGGTGGATCAGGGCCTCATTGTCCAAATAGATGTCTTCATCCTGTTGTGGAACCTAGAAAAAAAAAAACATAATCTTGGAAATATTTGTGATTGAAAAAGATAGAAAAAGATACAGAAAAGAAGAAAGATTGAAGATGAAAAAAAGGGAAAAGAAAAAAAGGCAGAGAAAATTTTTTTTTTAAAAAAAGGACATTCAAATCAGTCTATACTTACATTCCGTCTCCCCGCCGGGACTTGGCTTCGCTGCTCCTGCACCGCGGACTCTGATACTGTGTGTGATGATATCTGAAAAAGAACAAAAATTAATTTTACACATTTATAGATGCAGCAGCTATACTTACCCAAAATGTGGGGCAGGAAGATATGCACATCACACTCTGCTTGGGCCAGTTCATCACGGGACGGCCGATATTCATCCTCAGAAGACATGCTGCAATAAAAAAAAGGCATTAGTACATAATATATTTGCAAGGACAGGCAGACATTAGATTTAAGAATACTCACATTCTTGCAGATGCAGCTTTGATCCAAATGGCTCTTGTATGTTGCAGGCTGTCTGGTCTCCTCAAGGCTTTCTGTAGCTAGTGGTCTGCCAGTGCACACACCTTCTTTTATGTACACAACCCACAATCAATGTTTCTTTGTTTAGGAGGTGGTTTAAACCAGTGTCTAGACATTGTTTACTCAAAAATCGCATGCACTCAAAAGCGGAGTGCGCATGACCAAGCGCATGCCAGCAACCCCATAGACTGTAATGTGATTTTTTTTTTGGTGCATTCCGTGCGCATGCACTTTTTTGACGAGGTTGGGCGGAACAAAAAATGCAACATGTTGCGTCTAGCGCGTCTGGGCGCACACCTGGAAAAAGCGCAGTGCCCGAAAACGCTGATGAACGCGTGCAAGCGCTAGACCATGCGCCCGTCATGTTAAACATAGGGCAGCATGGCGCATCCGCCCGATAGCGCACGATGTGCTGCGCGCAAAAACGCTAATATGAAACCAGCCTTAATGGCTGGACAGAGCCAGTGCCACCCAGAGCTTCTGGTTTCGACGTCTCCTCTATTACTAGTAACGCCTGCACAATAAGTAAGGCACAGGAGCAGATTCCAATGGAGAGAGGACACAGCATTTGCAGATGTTCTAATATAACAAAATTATAGAAAACTAAAGCAGTAGAAATCCCCATAAAGTGACCCCATTTTGGAAATTATAATCCTCAGTGAATTATTCTCTAGGAGTAATGACTATTTTGACTCCACAACCACTTTATGGAAATTGGCTTCTACTGGATGTTGCAACGTAGCATTTCACATTTTCCTTTTTATTACCCAACACATGGTGCCCAGATTGTGCTTCAGGAGACACACACACCGTAAATTAAGTGGGTTCGTCTCACTATAGTAATGCCAAATATATGGATGGTAAATGTGGTTTGGGCGCACTGCAAGGCTCAGAAGCAAGTGGAAATTTGACTTTGGCAGAGCGGATATTGCTGGATTTGTTTATCCCCTTAGTGACAGAGCCAAATTTTTGAAATCCTACCAGTGTTGCTTTATGTGGTAATAACTCTGGAACGCTTCAACATAACCCAGTGATTTTGAGACTGTTTTTTCGTGGCACATTATAATTTACGATAATGGTAAATTTAGGTTGATGTGTTTTGTGTTTCTTTATTAAAAAAAATCAAAAATATGACCAAAATGTGAAAAAAGTGCAATTTTCAAACTTTGAATGGTTATCCCTTTAATCCAGATAGTCATACCACAGAAAAGTATTAATAAATAACATTTCCATCTTGTCTGCTTTACATCTGCACCATTTGTAAAATGCTATTTTATTTTGTTAGCTTTCTAGGAGGTTTCAAAATGTAGCAGTAATTTTTCATTTTTTCAAGGAAATTTACAAAATCCATTTTTTTAGGGACTTTTCCAGGTTTGAAGTGACTTTTGGGTTCGTAGATATTGGAAACCCCCCTAAAGTGATACCAGTTTATAAAATGCAACCCTCGACATATTGAAAACTACTGTCAGGTAGTTTATTAACCATTCAGGTGATTTTCAGGAATTAATGCAAAGTGGCATAACAGAAAAGGAAAAATGTTATTTTTACCACCTAAATGTTGCTAACTTCTGACCATGCCGCTATAACCAGTAGACTCTAAGACCATTATTTGGCCATGAATTGCCATGGCAAACTTCAGGACCACACAATCATGATCTCTGGTTGCCTTTGAGGTTAAATCGGAAGCCCCCACAGTCTGTTGACCACTTATATGATGTAGCCAATTTTGACAGCAGCATCTAAGGGGTTAACAGATATAGACGGTGCCAACAATGATCATGGCTGATGCAGTAAGTTGTCAGCTACAGTGTACAGCCGACAGCTGCTGGATTGTCACCTGTATAGGGATGCTATTCTCATATCTCAGGTCAGTAAAAAGACGTATTGGCGGTCAGTAAGGTGTTGTGGAAGCCATGTTGCTTTTCAAGAGCTTTTGAGCCACTAATAATGTGGAAACCTTTGTTTCTCTAGTCACCTTCCACGACAGCCATATCGGCGGATGTCTTCCCGCCCTAATGGGGGACAGGAAATGCACAAGAGGATAAATAACCCTCCCCTTCCTGCCACCTCAAATGTTTTTCCTGTCCCTTATGGGGCATGAAGAGGTCCGGATAATGCTGCCGTGGCCGGCGACCGGAGGCACTACACCGAATACCTGGAAGCCGGGCGGCCGGCTGTCGGAGTCTCCACTCTCCTCCGTATGACAGGCGGCTCCTGTCTCTGCTGCGGCGCGACTCAGGACTCCTGCCTGCCTCTCCTGCACCCCCCGGGGGTAAAGTGAGGCAGCGACATGCAGCCGGGGTCCTCGGTGAGCTCCCCGGCATCCTCCCCACAACGGCTGGCGCACACACGCACCGGAGGTGACGCGGCGCCGAACTTCCGGTTCATCACTGCAGCGTTCCCGGTGGAATGCTTATGCGACCAATGGCGGCCGCTGATAGAAGCTGGCGGCGTCTCAGGCCCCGTGCTGAACCACTGCACCCCCCCACCACCGATGGGCCAACAAAGGCAGACCGGGACCAAGGGGGCGGAGCCAGCGACCCCAGATGGGGCGGAGGAACGGGACAGCCACTGAAAGCTGCGGAATCAGCTGCGAGGAGGGGTGATCCTGAATACCCCCACCTGCGGACCAGGGGAGGAGGAGCACAGAACACACTGGTGGACCTCGGCTGTTAAAACCCTGGTCTGAGGGCGTCCAGGTAAGGCCATTTCTGCACTGGTGACTGTGACAGACTGACCAATGGATGGCGATAAGCCCTCACGATCTGCTGCGGAGCCCATCGTTCACCCTCCTACTGTAAGTAGCGGGGTGGGTCCCCCCTTTATTCTGTCTGAATGGTCTCTGAGGTGACTTAGTATGCCTTCTCTCTCAGTTTTAGGGAGACAAGGCTCCTGACCCTATAAAGAAACCGAGCCGCAAATGTGTGTGTGGTGCCAAACTTTCCTCGACATATAGGAAGAAACTATGTCAGCCCTGTACGGATGTCGTAATACGTGCAGAGCAACCCTCCCTACTGGACAGTATAAAAACCCTCATCAAACAAGAAGTCCAAACTTCTATGATGACTGTAGCCCAGACCGCGACACCACAGCCCCCTCCTCCTAGGGAAAGGAAAGCGGCCCCTGTGGTATCTGACTCAGGTGAGATTGATACCTCTAACTCAGAGGATGCGTGGGAAAATGAGAGTTCCACTTCCGCCCCAAACCTGATAACAAAAGATACTGCTTCTCATCTGTCTGAGGACATGGGGGATTTAATTAGTATGGTAAGGGGCACTATGGGATTGGAAGAGATGGAAGTGGAATGCTCTATTCAGGATGAAATATTTGGGGGACTGAAGCCCAAAGACCAAAAGGGGTTTCCCATTCACGAAAACATCCGAAACCTGGTTATGCACGAATGGGCCTTTCCCGAGAAAGGGCTTAGTGTTCCCTCAGACATGAAGAATCAGTTTCCCTTAGAGGGAGATTGCTCCCTATGGGAGGTCCCGAAAGTGGACGTGCAGGTATCCAGGGTGACTAAGAGAACGGCTCTTCCATTCGAGGATTCATCTCAGCTCAAGAATCCCATGGATCGGAAAACGGAGAGCCTGCTCCGGAAATCCTGGGAGCCTCCACGACCCTACTCAAGGCCAATATAGCCTCTGTGTGTGTAGCCAGGTCCCTATTCCGCTGGCTGCGTACGCTGGAAGACCACCTCACTCCAGGAACCTCCAGGGAAGAAATCCTTGACTCCCTTCCCCTTTTACAAAAAGCAACAGTCTGGATCTGGGACTCACACCTAGTACCTTAAAGGTACAGGTGTCACCCCTTAGTTCATTCTACGACCAGGACCTGGCAAACCATCAATGGATCAAACGATTCATAACCTCAGCGTCTAGGATCTTGCCCAGACTCCGTAGCCAGATCCCCCCTGGGACTTGAACCTAGTTCTCAGGGGCTTGACCAGTGAGCCATTTGAACCACTTTCTTCCACAACTCTGAAAAACTTAACGCTAAAAACCGTGTTCCTGGTAGCAATCACTACTGCAAGGCGCATAGGAGAATTGCAGTCCCTTTCAATACAAGAGCCATATTTAACCATCATGGAGGATAGCATCATCCTGAGATTAGATCCCTCTTTTATGCCTAAGGTAGTCTCGAACTTTCACAGGTTCCAGGACATCATATTGCCTTCCTTCTGTCCAAACTCCTCCAACACAAAAGAAGAAGTGTTCCACACCCTCGATGTCCGCAGAGTAGTTCTCTTCTACCTCCAGCAAACGGAGAGTTGGAGGATTGATCAGAATTTATTCATTCAGATTTCAGGATGAAATAAAGGCAAAAAGGCGGCAAAAAATACAATCGCGAATTGGATTAAGCAAGCGATCAACCTCGCCTACTCGTCACAGAACGTTCCCCCTCCTACATCGCTAAGAACCCATGCTACTCGTTCAATAGCAACATCATGGGCAGAAAGAGGGAACGCATCTTCGGAGCAGATCTGCAGAGCCGCCACCTGGTCGTCTGACCATACATTCACCAGACATTATAGACTAAATTTCAACAGGGATTTAACGTTTGGCAGATGCGTTCTGCAGGCTGTTATCCCTCCCTAAGAAATTAGTTGATGGTATTCCTCCGATATGGCTGTCGTGGAAGGGGACTAGAGAAATTAGAATTAGTCTTAGGCCTCTTTCACACTTCAGTTTTTTGCATCAGTCAAGATCCGCCAAAAGGACGGATGGCGGATCCGTTTTAGTACTGATGACAACGGATGGCACCCGTCCGTTTTTTTGACGGATCCGACAAATGAAGAATCTTAAAGGAATCGCGGCCTGGAAAAGGAGAGAGAGAGAGAATTTTTTTTTTTTTTTGTCCGGCACCCAGAAAGAAATTCGGGTTAAATGAGTGTCTGGAGGATCCGCCACAGAAAAAAACGTTGCAAGCTCCGTTTTCAAATCTTTGAGGATGGTAACGGACAGGAACTTTTGGCGGATCCGCAAAAAAAAGGATGCAACGGACGGCAATCCGTCACAATCCGCCAATAATGGAAGTCAATGGGGAAAAAAACGGATCCTCAAAAAAAATTGCGGATCCGTTTTTTTCAAAACCTGGCGGATTGTGACTGATTGTAAAAAACGGAAGTGTGAAAGAGGCCTTACCGGTAATTCGGTTTCTAGGAACCTTTCAAGACAGCACTAATTTCCCTCCCTATCTAATACTCTATTGGATGATTCCTGCACTTTAGTGGTAACTGTTGTGAGTTCATTTTCCCCTTCGTCACTGAGGTCTGGTGAACTCCCTATTCTGGTAAAGGAAGGTTATAAGCCTGATTATCAGGCACCTGAGCCTAATGATGATGACTGGCTGAGTGGAGTCACGGACTGGATATAATGCTGCCGACGCCCTTCTGCCCTGCGGGTGATTTCTCTGTGGACTTCTCAGAGACCAGTCTGATTCCTGCTCCTCTAAAGCTAAGTTTTCTGCTTTGCCTTTTAGCTTTTGTGTTTTGTTTTTGTTTGCCCTGCTTTTCTGGATTCTGCCATTCCCTGCTGGGGTGAGCTGAATCTCCTTTTGCCTGTTGCTCTGTCTTCAGAATATTCCTGAGTACTGACATAGTCTTTTTGAAGCCTAGCGTCTTCAGGGCCTTTTTCACTGTCAGTCTGTTGGCTCTTATTTTCATAGGGTTTTTCACGGATTGCAGACAGCAGCCTTCCTGTCCTTTCCTATCTAGTTAGCTTGGTCCCCGTCTTTGCTCAGTCTATCTTTCTGTCTGTGTTGTGTTCTTTCTTCTTGCTTCACCGTCATTATATGTGGGGGGCTGCCTTTTGCTTTGGGGTCTGCTCTGGGGCAGTTTAGATTTCCCTTTCTGTCTTTAGGCTATATAGTTCTCCGGCTGTGATCGAGGGGTCTAGGGCATCGTAGGAACCCCCCACGGCTACTGCTAGTTGTGTTGATAGGTTCAGGGGTCTGCAATCCGATAGCTGCCAACCTCTCTGGTTTTCTGGACTTAGCTAGCATTTCTGTTTTTGCCTCCTACGGTGACTCAATCATAACAGAATCACCCGCCATACCGCAGATCCTAGGGTACTCAATAGCAGGAAAGAATTGTGTTTAAAAAAAAAAAAAAAAAGTGTGTTTATTCTTTCCTCTATATCTCTGAGGCCGTAGGGGGAATTTTTTTTTCTCTCAATGGAGATAAAGCAATTGTCTGATCGTGTGGAGCAGCTCGCTGCGGAAGTGCGGGGAATTTCCGCCTACCTTGCTCGTTCGCATGCTGTTGAACCAAAGATCCCTACACCTGATGTGTTTTTTGGGGATCGATCTAAATTTTTGAGTTTCAAAAATAATTGTAAATTATTTTTTGCCTTGAAGCCTAACTCGTCGGGGAGCTCCGCGCAGCAGGTTAAAATTGTCATCTCTTTGCTGCATGGCGATCCCCAGGATTGGGCGTTTTCTTTGAAACCAGATGATCCTATTCTGACTAATGTGAACGCATTCTTTCAAGCCTTGGGGTTGTATGACGAACCTAATGCTATTGATCAGGCTGAAAAGACCCTGTTGGCATTGAACCAGGGTCGAGATTCTGCAGAGTTGTACTGTCAAAAGTTCCGAAAGTGGGCGGTCCTTACTACCTGGAATGATAATGCCTTGGCTGCTCTCTTTCGGAAGGGTTTGTCAGAAGCCGTAAAAGATACTATGGTGGGATTTCCTGTTCCCTCTGGTCTGGACGATTCTGTCATTAGCCATTCAGGTTGATCGGCGTTTACGTGAATGCAGGATTGCACGAGAGGTGTTGCCACCGGTTGAACAGACATTTGAACCTATGCAATGTGATAAGAGTTTTGTCTAAGGCGCAATGTCAGGAGTTCAGAAGGCGTAATAAGCTGTGTTTTTTCTGTGGAGATGCCTCGCATATTATTTCTGTTTGTCCTAAACGAGAGAAACGCTTTGCACACACGTTTTCTGTTGGTGGTGTTCAACCTAAGTTTCTTCTGGCAATTACTCTGATCTGCTCCCTGTCCCCATTTTCCGCCAAGGCTTTTGTGGATTCGGGAGCAGCGCTAAACCTAATGGACTTGGATTTTGCTAAACGTTGTGGATTTCCGATGACACCTCTGCAGACGCCTATCCCTTTGAGGGGGGATTGATGCTACTCCTTTGGCGAAAAATAAACCTCAGTTTTGGACCCAGGTGGTCATGCGGGTCGCCCCAGACTATCAAGAAAATTGCAGATTTTTGGTGTTGCATGGTCTGCATGATGCCGTTGTTCTGGGGTTTCCCTGGTTGCAAATTCATAATCCAGTTTTGGATTGGAAATCTGTGTCTGTGGTGAGTTGGGGTTGTCGGTGTGCCTTAGTGAGGCTCCGGTTTTTTCCACCTCTCCTCAGTCGCATGATGTTCCTGACTATTTGGCGGACTTTTATGATGTATTTAGTGAGAATAAGTCTGCGTCCTTGCCTCCTCATAGGAGTTATGACTGTGCAATTGAACTGAGCCCGGGGTGTAAATTTCCCAAGGGTCGGCTCTTCAATTTATCTGTACCCGAGCACGAGGCTATGTGGTCCTATATTAAGGAGGCGTTGGAGAAGGGTCATATTAGACCATCCTCTTCACCCTTAGGTGCCGGGTTTTTTTGTGGCCAAAAAGGATGGTTCTTTAAGGCCTTGTATTGATTATCGTGCCCTCAACAAAATTACTATTAAATATCAGTATCCGTTACCCCTGATTTCGGATCTATTCTCTAGAGTTAGAGGTGCTTGCTGGTTTACCAAGCTTGACCTCAGGGGGCGTATAATCTTATCCGCATTAAGCAGGGGGATGAATGGAAGACGGCGTTTAATACTCCGGAGGGACATTTTGAGTACCTGGTGATGCCTTTTGGGCTCACTAATGCCCCTTCTGTCTTCCAGTGCTTCATGAACGATATTTTCCGAGACTTTGTCGATAAATTTTTGATTATCTATCTGGATGATATTTTGATCTTCTCCAAGGATTGGGATTCTCATGTGGAACATATTCGGACTGTGTTCCGGATCTTGAGGGAGAATTCCCTGTATGTCAAAGTATCGAAATGCCTTTTTGGAGTACAGAGGATTTCATTTTTGGGGTTTATTTTGTCTCCGTCAACTATTGAAATGGACCCGGCCAAGGTACAGGCCATTTATGATTGGGTTCAGCCCACTTCTTTGAAGGCCCTCCAGAAGTTTTTGGGTTTTGCTAATTTTTATCGGAAATTTATAGCAAAATTTTCTAGTATTGCCAAGCCATTGACTGATCTGACTAAGAAGGGTGCTGATGTGTTGAATTGGTCTCCGGAGGCTGTTGCTTCTTTCAGGAGCTGAAGCGAAGATTTACCTCCGCCCCGGTTTTGCGGCAACCTGATGTCTCACTCCCGTTCCAGGTAGAGGTGGATGCTTCAGAGATTGGTGCAGGAGCTGTTTTGTCCCAAAAGGATCCTGTACCATCTAAAATGAATCCCTGTGCTTTCTTTTCCCGAAAGTTCTCTCCATCTGAACGTAACTATGATGTGGGGAATCGGGAACTGTTGGCCATGAAATGGGCATTTGAGGAGTGGAGACATTGGTTGGAGGGAGCTAAATATCAAGTTGTGGTCCTCACTGACCACAAGAATTTGATTTACCTAGAGTCGGCTAAACGCTTGAACCCTAGACAGGCTAGGTGGGCCTTGTTTTTTACACGTTTTGATTTTGTGGTCTCTTTTCTTCCTGGAACTAAGAATGTCAAGGCAGACGCCCTCTCTAGGAGCTTCTTTGCTGATTCTCCTGTGGTGACCAAACCTGCTACCATCTTAGGCGAAGGGGTAGTTCTTTCTGCCATCTCGCCCGATTTGAGACTTGCTCTGCAAGAGTTCCAGGAGGACAAACCTGAGCGTTGTCCCAGTGGAAAGTTGTATGTTCCTGACCAGTGGAAGACGAGAGTGATGTCTGAAGTTCATTGCTCTGCATTGGCTGGTCATCCAGGTATTTTTGGTACTATAGATCTGGTGAGTCGCTCTTTTTGGTGGCCCACCTTGTCTCATCATGTCAGGAATTTTGTGCAGTCCTGTGGGACTTGCTCCCGGTCTAAATCTTGTTCTCGCTCTAGTGGGTTGTTGATGCCTTTGCCGGTCCCCAGGAGGCCATGGACCCATATTTCAATGGATTTCATCTCTGATATGCCGGTCTCTCAAAGAATGACTGTTATTTGGGTGATTTGTGATAGGTTCTCTAAGATGGTTCATCTTGTACCACTCCCTAAGTTGCCGTCTTCCTCTGAGTTGGTGCCCCTGTTTTTGCAACAGGTGGTTCGCTTGCACGGGATTCCTGAGAACATTGTATCTGACAGAGGAGTTCAGTTTGTGTCTAGATTTTGGAGGACTTTCTGTTCCAAGCTGGGAATTCAGTTGTCCTTCTCCTCTGCTTTTCACCCTCAGACCAATGGGCAGACAGAGAGAACAAACCAGACCTTGGAGTCGTATTTGAGATGTTTTATTTCCGCTGATCAGGATGATTGGGTTTCATTTTTGCCCTTGGCCGAATTTGCTTTAAATAATAGAGCGAGTTCTGCCACTTTGATGTCACCTTTTTTTTGTAACTTTGGGTTTCATCCTCGATTTTCTTCAGGGCAGGTGGAGCCTTCTGCCTGCCCAGGTGTTGACACTGTGGTGGAGAGAATGCACCAGATCAGGGACCAAGTGGTGGATAAGTTATCTCTCTCCCAGGAAAAGGCCCAGCGGTTTTCCAATCGACATAGGACCATTGGTCCCCAGTTTAAGGTTGGTGATATGGTGTGGTTATCATCAAAAAATATTGCTATGAAGGTGGCTTCTCCTAAGTTTAAGCCTAGATTTATTGGACCTTACAAGATTTTGGAGATTATTAATCCGGTCTCTTTTCACTTGGCTCTTCCTGTCACATTTAAAATCCATAATGTGTTCCATAAGTCCTTGTTGAAGAGGTTTGTTGAACCAGTTGTTCCTGGGGTGGCACCTCCGGACCCTGTATTGGTTGAAGGTAACATGGAATATGAGGTAGAGAAAATACTGGATTCCCGTCTGGCTAGACGGAGACTGCAGTATTTGGTTAAGTGGAAGGGTTGTGGTCAGGAAGATAATTCCTGGGTCTCTGCCTCTGATATTCATGCCAAAAGATTGGTGCGTGCCTTTCATCGGGCTCACCCTGATCGCCCTGGTGGCGTGGTTGAGGGTTCGGTGACCCCTCCTCAAGGGGGAGGTACTGTTGTGAGTTCATTTTCCCCTTCGTCACTGAGGTCTGGTGAACTCCCTATTCTGGTAAAGGAAGGTAATGAGCCTGATTATCAGGCACCTGAGCCTAATGATGATGACTGGCTGAGTGGAGTCACGGACTGGATATAAGGCTGCCGACACCCTTCTGCCCTGCGGGTGATTTCTCTGTGGACTTCTCAGAGACCAGTCTGATTCCTGCTCCTCTAAAGCTAAGTTTTCTGCTTTGCCTTTTAGCTTTTGTGTTTTGTTTTTGTTTGCCCTGCTTTTCTGGATTCTGCCATTCCCTGCTGGGGTGAGCTGAATCTCCTTTTGCCTGTTGCTCTGTCTTCAGAATATTCCTGAGTACTGACATAGTCTTTTTGAAGCCTAGCATCTTCAGGGCCTTTTTCACTGTCAGTCTGTTAGCTCTTATTTTCATAGGGTTTTTCACGGATTGCAGACAGCAGCCTTCCTGTCCTTTCCTATCTAGTTAGCTTGGTCCCCGTCTTTGCTCAGTCTATCTTTCTGTCTGTGTTTTGTTCTTTCTTCTTGCTTCATCGTCATTATATGTGGGGGGCTGCCTTTTGCTTTGGGGTCTGCTCTGGGGCAGTTTAGATTTCCCTTTCTGTCTTTAGGCTATATAGTTCTCCGGCTGTGATCGAGGGGTCTAGGGCATCGTAGGAACCCCCCACGGCTACTGCTAGTTGTGTTGATAGGTTCAGGGATTTGCAATCCGATAGCTGCCAACCTCTCTGGTTTTCTGGACTTAGCTAGCATTTCTGTTTTTGCCTCCTACGGTGACTCAATCATAACACCAGCCCCATGGTAGATCGGATTGCTTTTATAAGCTTATCTGTAGCTTCCACATGCTAGGGTGTACAGAAAAAACACTGGAGGTGGTAGGAAGGGGAGGGTTATTTAACCTCTTGTGCAATTCCTGTCGCCCATTAGGGCGGGGAGACATCCTCCGATATGGCTGTCGTGGAAGGTTCCTAGAAACCAAATTACCAGTAAGACTAATTCTATTTTTTCCACTGACAGATGATGGACCTGAGTGTTGTCTTCTATTTCGTGACATGAGTAAAAGTTTTATTGGTATAATTTTCACCTATATAACATTGTTTGGTGGCTTTTTATTCCATGTTTGAGAGGCAGAACGAACAAACCATTGAACACCACGATGCACTAGTTCATGCTAGAAGGCTTTTGATTAGACTCTGAATTGTCATTGTCTTGGTGAATAATTCAATATTTTTAAAAAGCTTGTAATTTTTACAGACAGTTTAAGTAGAAATGCTCAAAAGTATAACAGTTGAGGATATTTTATTCAAAATTAATAATTGGTTTTATTTTTAGCAGATGACTGTACCAGGAGATCAGAAAGACAGCTGACATCTTCAATTTTAAGATCAGATGAGATCCTACAGGATACAATTGAAGAGAACGCCATTACTTCAGATATAACATCATCCCTTCACAGCAAAGATTTGACATCTGATCTTTTGAAACAGGTCCTGTCTTCTGGTTCATTGGCAGCCACTAAGGAAAATCAGAGTAACAATATAAGCATTAAAAAACAAATTGATTCTAAAGAAAAGAAGCCATTTTCTTATTCAGAATATGGAAATAGTTTTCTCAAAAAGAGTTTTCTTAATCATGAAAAAATTCACATAGCAGAGAATAGACTTTCATGTTCAGAATGTGGGAAATGTTGTAACAAGAAATCAGATTTGGTTAAGCACCAAAGAACTCACACAGGAGATAAGCCTTTTTCCTGTTCCAAATGTGGGAAATGTTTTAACCATAAATCAGATTTTGTTAAGCACCAGAGAACTCACACAGGGGAGAAGCCTTTTTCCTGTTCAGAATGTGAGAAATGTTTTAACCGGAAATGGAATCTAGTTATGCACCAAAGAAATCACACAGGGGAGATGCCTTTTTCCTGTTCAGAATGTGGGAAATGTTTTAACAATAAATCAGATTTGGTTAAGCACCAGAGAACCCACACAGGGGAGAAGCCTTTTTCCTGTTTAGAATGTGGGAAATGTTTTAACAATCAATCAAATTTTGTTAGGCACCAGAGAACTCACACAGGGGAGAAGCCTTTTTCCTGTTCAGAATGTGAGAAATGTTTTAACCAGAAATCAGATTTGGTTAAGCACCAAAGAACTCACAGAGGGGAAAAGCCTTTTTCCTGTTCAGAATGTGAGAAATGTTTTAAACAGAAATCAGATTTGGTTTATCACCAAAAAACTCACACAGGGGATAAGCCTTTTTCCTGTTCAGAATGTGGGAAATGTTTTACCCATAAACCAGATTTAGTTAAGCACCAAAGAACTCACACAGGGGAGAAGCCTTTTTCCTGTTCAGAATGTGAGAAGTGTTTTAACCGGAAATGGAATCTTGTTATACACCAAAGAACTCACACAGTGGAAAAGCCTTTTTCTTGTTCAGAATGTGGGAAATGTTTTAACCATAAATCAAAATTTGTTAGGCACCAGAGAACCCACACAGGAGAGAAGCCTTTTTAATGTTCTTAATGCGGGAAATCCTTTTCACCGAAATCAACTCTTAATAAACATCAGGGAAGTCACACAGGAGAGAAGCCTTTTTCATGTTCAGAATGTTGGAAATATTTTAACTGAAAATTGTATCTTCTTAAAGGGGTTGACCACTACTAGGACAACCACTCGTATTTCCTCATGTTTGACCATGTTAAATTAAAATCACTCATTGTAAGAAAATGATCAGTACTAAATATGTTGAACAGCCATGTCGGACTGAGCTGCCTTCGTGGAAAAATTTTCGCTTACTAACTTTGCAGCTAATGAGATGCTGTTATTGAAACTCTATCCAGAATGGAGACATATAATGACTTCAGAGCCATTAGCAGGGATGGTTGGCTTATACAAAGATTAATAGGAGTAGCTGCAGGGCATTGTGAGAGTGAATAAGTGGTGTCATATGGTAGTAAGTAGTGTCTGAGACAAGGACAATGACAATACAATTGTCATTATGTGACTTTATGTGAGTAATGACTTTAGGTAAAAGGGACATGGGGATTTATGGACTGTAATGGAGTTTGGTTAAATACTCTTAAATATTGTCATGTTGTATTATCACGTTCTTTGTTGTTGTAAAATACATGTCTTTCCCTGCAGTATGATGCTGTCATGTATACGCCTTTTGCCGCAATATGTAGTTCCTTTGTTTACCCATGTATAAGGACCTACATATATTCAGGAGTAGAAATCCCAACAACATAGCCTACAAAGGTTACTCCCATAAACAAAGTGTCAGTATGAAATACAATATCATTATTTCAACAAAACACATAAAAACATGTTAAAAGAAGAGATTATGCAGAGAACAATCATCGGGTAAGTATATAAAACATTTCTAAACCTGTCCCAAAGTATAGTTTAGTAAAATCCTTTATATTAACCCCTTTCTGACATCTGACTTAATATTCCATCCATGTGACCTGGGCCAATTTGAGCATGGACGGAATATTACGTCATCGCGATTGGCCGCGCACACTGGGGGTGCCTGGGTGATCGCCGTCGGGTGTCAGCTGATTCTGACAGCTGACATCCAGCACTAGGTGCCTGGAGTAGCCACAGACCACTTCCGGCACTTTAACCCCCAAAATGCTGCTATCGAACACGATCGCATCATTCTGGAAGCCGGCACAGGGCTGACAGCCCCTCTTCCTTTGGATCAGAGATCCCACAGTGTGACACGGAGTCCTGATCATTGCTATGGTGACCTGATGTCATGACAACATCCTGGTCACTAGACCTAGCAAGCTTGCTGATCATGCGCGGTGCATTCTCAGCAAGTCTCTCTGTCAGTGCTGCTCTGACAGCTTCTGTGGCATGTAGATGCTGCTTTATCTGCATGCTATAGAAGCGATCAGCCTGGAAAAAATGATTGTGCCATAGTGGGACTAAGTAAAAAAGTTAGAAAAAAAGGAGAAAAAAAATTAACTGTAAAAATATTTAGAAAAAATCAAACATAATTTAAAAAAATCAATATATATTCTATCGCTAAATAAATATTTGAATGGAAAAAAAATCTAAAAAATAAATGTACACATATTTAGTTTCTCCGTGTCCTCAACAACCCGACCTATAAAACTGTCCCACTAGTTAATCCCTTTTGTGAACACCATTAAAAAAAGGCAAATAGCAATGCTTTATCATCATACCGCTGAACAAGAAGAGGAATAACACACAATCAAAAGGACGGATATAAATAAACATGGTACCACTGAAAATGTCATCTTGTCCTGCAAAAAACAAGCCCCCCTTGCTCCATCACCGGAAAAATAAAAAGGATATAACTCTCAGAATAAAGGGATGCAAAAATAATTATTTTTTGTACAAAATAGTTTTCATTGTATAAAAGCGCCAAAACATAAAAAAGCTATATAAATGAGGTATTGCTGTAATCATACTGACCCTAAGAATAAAACGTCTTGATCAATTTTACCACACATGGAACTGTATAAACGCCCCCCCCCAAAAAAAAGAAATTCACTAATTGCTGGTTTTTGTTCATTCTGTCTCCCAAAAACCAGAATAGAAAGTTCTCAAAAAATGTCATGTGTCCAAAAATCATAACAATAAAAACGTCAATTCGGCTCACAAAAAAGCAAGACCTCACATGACTCTGTGCGCCAAAATATGGAAAAATGTGTTGATGCAAAAACTACTTTTTGCAATAAAAAGCGTCTTTTAATGTGAGACAGCAAACATAAAAACCCGCTATAAAGTCTCACACGTCCTGATATTTCCGGTTCAGGAGACGTCAGTGTCCGTGTGTGTAATATGTGTGGCAACCGTGTGCCGCATCAGTACCACACAGACGGGCACCAGGAAAGAAGCGTTGCAGTAAGCGTTGTTCCCCAGCGGCGCATGCTGAACACGGCTCATCATTCTCCCCTGCTCCTCCGACGACCGACGCGAGCAAAGGAGAATGATGAGAATTACATTTAAGTGATAAAAGAGACAGCAGGTGGCAGCTGATGGGACTATTACTCCCATCAGCCTACCCCTGCTGCTGCTAATAAGAGTGACAGCAGGAGCAGCTGATGGGAGTATTCATCAGCCGCCGCCTACGCTATAAATAAATAAATGAGAAAAACTACATGGGTTCCCCCTGTATTTTCTATAACCAGCCATGCAAAACTCACAGCTCAGCTCGGCTGGGAACAGAGTCCAGTGACAGGAGGTAGCCTCTATGTTGTCACCCCGGTCACTTACGCTGCGTTCACAGCAGCTCATTCACCAGTGATTCTCAACCTGGACCGTCGCATCTTGGCAACGTCCAGGTTAAAAACAAATTATCCCCCAGATATGGACAGAACAACAGAGAGGTATGATATATTGTTTGTTTGTTTTTTATTTTACTTTTATTACAGTAGAATGAGGGCTTTGTTGGAATTAAGCGAGGTTGTAAGTATGGTTTAATTAAGATTATTAATGGAGTCTGTGTCATTTTTTCAATGAAAGGACTTTATTCTGGCTGTGTGTGTGGCACCCCTGAGGGTTCAGTCATCACAGACGTGCTGCACCTCATCCAGAGGTGTGGTATTCTGCTCTCCGGTAAGAAGGGGGGCACTACCCAGAACCCAGACACAAGCATCCAACACCAGACCTCTCCAGGCCAGGGAGAGACTAGGTAGAGGGTGCGGGTGGAGAAAGCAGCAAGGGGAGAGCTGAAGGAAGTGACATTGAGAGAGGAAATGAGTTGGAGCTGGGGACTTGAGCAGTGAGGAGCTCGTTCCTAGACCAGCAGAAAGAGAGAAAGGAAAAACAGAAGAAACAAAGATAAGCTTCAGTGGAAGAGAGGAAGAGGGGGTCTTAGAGGCATGGGTAGTGAGGAATCCACCTGTTGGGCCCGTATCCACACCGAGCGTAGTCGGGCGGAGGGACCAGATCGCAGTAGGGGACCGGCCCCATACTAGTGGAGAAACTAAAGACTCAGCTAGCTAACCGGAGGTTGCAGTATCTGCATGTGCTGCAACCACATCCATACACATTCACTGAAAAGGCAGCTGGATAGGATCAAGGGGACCTGTGTGAAGGTGCAGGGCAGGAGAGGAGGAAGCCAACACAGTGAGACTGCCAGAGAAGGAACATCTGAAGGGGGGTTCTGACAAGGTGTACCTCAAATTACCTGAGAGCTGGCTGGACCACTGACCCGGAGGACACAGCGCCCCAGCTGGGGATTGTAACTGGAAGAACTGTGAGTAAAATTGTGAAGACTGCACTCCCCTGTGTCCTCTGACTTATTTACAGCGTCACCTGCCTTGCACCACGACTACAACCACCATCATCATCTTTTACACCATAACTGTCCTGGGGCCTAGCTCTACCCGTGGAGAGCTGTACCAACTCTGCTGCATTACCAACTGTCCCAGTGGATCTGAACTGCAGCGTTGGCTATCACTTTCCTTGCCAAACGCCACGGGTGTCGTCACAAATTATCCCCATCTTTATTTCCTAAAATCATTCTCTTTATTTTTATTGCACGCCCAGGGCTACGTACCTGGTCACTGCTGCCGTGACATCCTCTTTAAGAACTGACCGGCCCGGTACTGAGTAACCCCTGGGTCTAGCTGGCACTGCATGTGTTTATTTAAAATACAACTATAGGATTAGTAATGGATAGGTGTCTTATAGATGCTTCTCCATTGCTAAGCAGTGGGCTTGATGTCACCTGATAATACAAAGGTGACATCAGCCCCACTTGCCACCACTACAGGGCAAGTGGGAAGAGCCTGGCAAAGTGCCCAAATTGGTGCATCTAATAGACATGCCTTTTCTGGGCAGATGCAGGCTGCTGTTTTTAGGCTGGGGGGTCCATAGCCATGGCCCATCAAAAGTCTGAGAATATCAGCCCTCAGCTGTGAGCTTTAGCAAGGCTGGTTGTCAAGAATTGGGGGGTGCCTCAAGCCATTCTTAAATTTTTTATTTAAATATTTTTTTTAAAAAAACAGCATGGGGACCCCTCTATTCTTGATAACTAACCTTGCTGAATCTGATAGCTGAGGGTTGCAGCCCTCAGCTGTGAGTTTTGCCTGGCTGGTTATAGAAAATACGGGGGAACCCACGCCGTTTTTTCATTTATTTATTTATAGCACAGGCGGCTGATGAATACCCCAATCAGCTGTGCCTGCTGTCACTGTTATTAGCAGGGATAGGCTGATGGGAATAATAGTCCCATCAGCCGCTGCCTGCTGTCTCTTTTATCACTTAAATATAGCTCTCATCATTCTCCCTTGCTTGTGCCAATCGCCGGAAGATCAGGGGAGAGTGATGAAAGCCGTGTTCAGCGCCGGGGAACAGCACTTACTGCAACGCTTCTTCCCCGGCGCCGATGCATGCCACACGGATGACATCCATATGTGTTGTGCGTATGCACTTGTGAGGGACCTTTTGTGGCTCGTACTAACATTGAAAAACGAACATGTCAGCGTGTTTTGCCCACAGATATACGGTCTGTGGAAACACACTAGGGGGTTCAGTATTTAGAATGGTGTCACTTTGGGGTATTTTCTATCATATAGACCTCTCAAAGAGACTTTAAATGTGATGTGGTCCCTAAGAAAAAATGATGCTGTAAAAATGAGAAATCACTGTTTAACTTTTATCCCTTTATAACTTCCTAACAAAAAATAATTTTGGTTCCAAAACTGCTGATGTAAAGTAGACATGTGGGAAATGTTACTTATTGTAATGCCTGCTGCAGCGCAGTAGCACAACCTCCACCAGGGAAGTGGGTGAAGGAAAAACAGGTACACTCACAGTGAAACCACAGAGCAACAGGCAGGAGCCACTAGGTGGCGGAAGAGTAGTCTGAAAAGCCGGGTCAGCAACAGAGAGGGAACGAAGTACCAAAGGTCACAGCAATACACATGGTCAGAAACAAGCCAGAGAATCAGCAACGGTTGGAAGAGGATAAGGCTTCTTTTACATTTACCGGGTTTTTGCAGCCCCAATAGATTTCTATGGGGTCGCAAAATCGGCCCGCAAAAATTCCACGGTGCGTCATGTGCCAAATGGCCGTGAGGGCTGTATTTGCGGACATGAAAAAAGATCGAGCCTGCCTGATCTTTTTCATGGCTTACGGACCAGGCCCTCATTGAAAATCAGTGGGGTTTCAATGGGGTTGCCAAAACAAACGGAAGTTTGTTTTTGCGGTGCACCGTCACTTCCGGTTTTGTGGAACGCCGTTTTTTTACCAATACTTCTTCCATAGTATTGGAAACCTGAAAAATGGCGATCCGCAAGTTTTTTGTGGTTCGTGAAAATTGCGGAGATACGGCACGCAAAAAAACGTACCGCAATAACGGGCCGCAAAAAAACCCGGTAAATGTAAAAGAAGCCTAAGACAAAAGACAGAAGCAGGTCAGGATGCAAGCCAAGTCAAAACCAAGGGGTCAGCACACTAAACGGAAACACTGAGTCAGGACGGGAATAGTGGGAAAAAGAGACACAGGATCAGATAGCAAACATAGCAGGACCAATCAGAGCAATCAGAGTCACCTACAGCAGCCCTAGACAGGAACTATAACCGACATCACCTGCAAGAAGCAGCAGCGATAAATAGCAAACCTAAACCCAGACTGAGGCTGAGAAAGGTTAACCCCTTCATGACCAGACCGGGAAAAAGGGAAACAGGACTCCAGCCCCGGTCTAGATCATGACACTTATTAAGTTTTTTGTGTGACATATCTGTGATTTAAGGGCATGAAAATCCAAATTTGGAAAATTGTGAAATTTTCAAAATTTTCACCAAATTTCCATTTTTTTTTTTAAATAAACACAAGTTATATCAAATAAATTTACCACTATCATGAAGTACAATATGTCATGAAAATACAGTCTCAGAATCACCGGGATCCATTGAAGCGTTTCAGAGTTATTACCTCATAAAGGGACAATAGAATTGTAAAAATTGGCCTGGTCATTAACATGCAAACCACCCTCGGGGGTAAAGGGTTTAAGTGGAAAGCCCATATGGAAGAAGTATAACAATTATATACCATATTATCCTATATCATGAACAATCTCAGGTGTATGGTCTCTGCCTAGTGGTAAATAGCAGTTCTTAATAAACCCAGGTACAAAAAAAATATAGAACGGTGTTATGAATGGGTCACCGAGGAGGATGACAGGAACAGGCTAAGCCACCAGAAGACCAGAGAGGTTGGTAACTAAGCGGATTGCAGACCCAAACACAGGCAGAGAACAGATTGAGCAAATGGTGGGGTCCAAGCTGTCTAGACAGGACAGGACAGAAAAGATACTGTCTGCAATCACGCACAAAACCCTGAAAAAGTCCAACACTTCTGAATTAAAAATAACCTGAGGTCACACACCTCACCCCCGCAAGATGAGCACTCTGGTATAAACTGGCAGCAAAGCAAAAAGATACTAACATAACAGGGGACTGAACAAGCTGCAGCAAAACAGAAAGCAAAAAAAAAGACAACCAGATTAGATGCAAAGGATTAGCAAAAGAATCACTTAGCTGAACCATGCAGATCAGGCAGGGGACAAAAGAACTCCAAATGCACACAGAGGAAATCACCAGCAACCTCCAAGAGCAGCCAGCTCAATTATATGCTCCCAGCCAGTTATCCCAGCTTCCCAATTATTTTCATCAGGTGGAGAACTTCCATCCACCTGGCCAGCTCCACTACTCTCAGTAATCACCAGAGGGAGCTTCGGCTCAGAACTTCGAGCAAGGGAATTCACAACAGTACCTCCCCTTGAGGGGTCACCGAACCCTCATCCACACCACCAGGCCGATCAGGATGGGCCTAGTGAAAGGTACGAATCAATCTCTTGGCATGGATGTCAGAAGCAGAGACCCAAGAATTATCCTCCTGGCCATAACCCTTCCACTTGACCAAGTACTGAAGTCTCCGTCTAGCCAGACGAGAATCCAATATCTTCTCTACCTCATATTCCAAATCACCCTTAACCAGTACCGATCAGGGGGCTCTGCCATGGAAACGACTGGCTCCACAAACCTTTTCAACAAAGATTTATGAAAGACGTTATGAATCTTAAACGTAACTGGAAGAGTCAAACGGAAAGAAACGGGGTTAAGGATTTCCAAAATCTTATAAGGTCCAATAAACCTTGGCTTGAATTTTGGAGATGCAACCTTCATGGGAATATTTTTTGAGGACAACCAAACCATATCACCCACTTTAAACCGGGGACCAATGGTCCTATGCCGTTTGGAAAACCGTTGGGCCTTTTCCTGAGAGTGGGACAACTTATCCACTGCTTGGTCCCAAACCTCTACCACAGAATCCACACCTGGGCAGGCAGAAGCTTCTACCTGCCCTGAAGAAAATTCAAGGATGAAACCCAAAGTTACAAAAGAAAGCAGACATCAAAGTGGCAGAGCTAGCCCTATTGTTTAGCGTGAATTCGGCCAAGGGTAAAAATGAGACCCAATCTTCCTGATCAGCAGATATGAAACATGTCAAATAGGACTCCAATGTCTGGTTTGTTCTCTCAGTCTGCCCATTGGTCTGAGGATGAAATGCAGAGGAGAAAGACAACTGAATTCCCAGTTTGGAGCAAAAAGCCCTCCAAAATCTGGAAACAAACTGGACCCGTCTGTCCAACACAATGTTCTCAGGAATCCTGTGCAAACGAACCACTTGTTGTAAAAACAAGAGCACCAGCTCAGAAGAAGATGGCAACTTTGGGAGTGGTACAAGATGGACCATATTAGAAAATCTTTCACAGATCACCCAAATAACAGTCATTCTCTGAGAGACAGGGAGATCAGAGATAAAACCCATTGAGATATGGGTCCATGGCCTCCTTGTCACCGGCAGGGGCAACAACAAACCACTAGTATGAGAACAGGGCTTAGACCGAGAACAAGTCCCACAGGACTGCACAAAATTCCTGACATCACGAGATAAGGCAGGCCACCAAAAAGACCGACTCACCAAATCTCTGTTACCAAAGATACCTGGATGACCAGCCAACGCAGAGCAATGAATTTCAGACATTACTCTTTTCCTCCACTGGTCAGGGACAAACAATTTTCCCATAGAGCATCGTTCAGGTTTATCCTCCTGAAATTCCTCCAGGGCATGTCTCAAATCAGGAGAGATGGCGAAAAGAACTACACCCTTATTTAGAATGGTCGTAGGCTCGGTCACATCAAGAGAATCCGCAAAGAAACTCCTAGAAAGGGCGTCCGCCTTAACATACTTAGTGCCTGGATAAAAGCAGACCACAAAATTAAAACACATGAAAAACAAAGCCAACCTAGCCTGTCTAGTATTCAAAGCACTTGGCTAATTCAAGATAAATCAAATTCTTGTGGTCGGTGAGGACCACAACTTGATGTCTAGCTCCCTCCAAACAATGCCTCCACTCTTCAAATGCCCACTTCTTGGCCAATAATTCCCGATTCCCCATCTCATTGTTACATTCAGATGGAGAAAATTCCAGAGAAAAGAAGGCACAGGGATTCATCAGAGAGGTTACCGGATCTCTTTGAGACAAAACGGCTCCTGCACCAATCTCAGAAGCATCTATTTCCACCTGAAATGGGAGTGAAACATCAGGTTGCCGTAGAACCGGAGCAGAGGCGAATCTCTGCTTAAGCACCTGAAATGCCGCGACTGCCTCTGGAGACCAATTCACCACATCACCGCCCTTTTTGGTCAAATCCGTCAGAGGTTTAACAATACCAGAAAAATTACTTATAAATTTACGGTAGAAATTAGCAAAACCCAAAAACTTCTGAAGAGCCTTCAGAGAAGTGGGCTGAACCCAATCATAAATGGCTTGTACCTTGGCCGGGTCCATTTCAATAGCAGGCGGGGACAAAATGAATCCCAAAAACAAAATCCTCTGTACACCAAAAAGGCATTTCAATCCCTTAACATACAGCGTATTTTCCCTCAAAATCCGGAACACAGTCCGGACATGTTCCACATGAGAATCCCAATCACTGGAAAAAATCAAAATATCATCCAGATAAATGATCAAAAACTTATCCACAAGGTCCCGGAGAATATCGTTCATAAAGGATTGGAAGATGGAAGGGGCATTAGTGAACCCAAAAGGCATCACCAGATGCTCAAAATGTCCCTCCGGAGTATTAAATGCCGTCTTCCATTCATCCCCGTGCTTGATGCGAATAAGATTATACACCCCCCTGAGGTCAAGTTTGGTAAACCAACAAGCACTTTTAACTCTGGAAAATAAATCAGAAATCAGGGGTAATGGCTACTGAAAATTAACAGTGATTTTGTTAAGGGGAACGATAGTCAATACATGGCCACAAAGAAAAAACCAGCACCGAAAGGCGAAGAGGATGGCCTGATATAACTAGGGATGAGCGAGCATATTCGTGGGTATTCGGTACTTGGCGAGTAATGTGGTACTTGAACCAAAGTGAGTATTTTACTACTCGCCTCGCTATTCGGTTCTCCCATCCAGCAGTTGCTAATCACAGTAATGCCACACCCTTCTTGGTTGTGGGCGGCATTACTAGGGGAAAGGGCATTACTAGGGCATTACTAGGGCAAAACCAGGGGAAGAGTCTTGAGGAGATCATTTGCATATTCCCAGTGCCTTCTGGGATAAGTGAAGAGTCTCCGTGAGCTCAACGATCACTGGGTTTTGGCCGTTGCAGCTGAAAAGAGGAAATCGGAAAACCAGGGGAAGAGTCTTGAGGAGATCATTTGCATATTTCCAGTGCCTTCTGGGATAAGTGAAGAGTCTCCGCGAGCTCAACGATCACTGGGTTTTGGCCGTTGCAGCTGAAAAGAGGAAATCGGAAAACCAGGGGAAGAGTCTTGAGGAGATCATTTGCATATTTCCAGTGCCTTCTGGGATAAGTGAAGAGTCTCCGCGAGCTCAACGATCACTGGGTTTTGGCCGTTGCAGCTGAAAAGAGGAAATTGGAAAAACCGCGCGCCGATAGGCGCGCGAATTTTGGCTCATCTTTCATCGTTTTTAAGAAATCTCAAGATGGAAGAGGCCAGGAGCCATTTGGTGAGCTGCATTTCTTGCTACATGTTCACAGATTTACCAGTGGAAAAGCCAAACTTCACATGCCACAAATGCAAGCTTGTGTCCCTGTTGGAGGAAAAGTTGCAAAATCTCGAAGAGAGGTTAGCTACATTGAAGATCATTAAGGAAGGTGAAGAGTTCTTGGACAGAGCAGAATTATCTCTTCATGTTACAGAAAGAGAAGAAATTCGAAGTGCACCTGAAGAAACAGAGGAATGGAGACATGTGACCCAGAGAAGCAGGAGTATCAGGAGGCAGTCAGCACCCATACTGCTCAGAAACCAGTACCAGGCTCTCACGCAGGAAAACAATGAAGAAATACATCAGGATAAGACTTTGCCAACAAACAGCAACCTTGTACGCCTTCAGTGTCCTCCTGGATGGAGAAAGAAAAATGTTGTGAAGAAGAAACGGAGAGTGGTGGTCATGGGGGATTCACTGTTGAGAGGAACAGAGGCCGCTATCTGCAGACCGGATATAACTTCAAGAGAAATGTGCTGTCTTCCAGGTGCAAAAATTAAAGATGTGTCTGACAGGATATCAGGACTCTTCAGACCTACAGATGACTTCCCATTCCTGCTACTACATGTGGGGACAAATGACACCGCAAGAAACGACCTGGAAACCATCTGCAGAGACCCTTGAAGACTTAGGCAAGAAAGTGAAAGAACTGGGAGCGCAGGTGGTCTTCTCTTCCATCCTCCCAATGGATGGCCATGGAACAAGGAGGTGGAATAAGATTCTGCAAGTGAACAACTGGCTACGTCGATGGTGCCGTCAGCAACGATTTGGATTTCTGGATCACGGAGTGAACTACTTACACGATGGACTACTTGCTAGAGATGGGGTGCACCTTACGAAGACTGGAAAGCATGTATTTGGAAGTCGCCTTGCTACACTTGTAAGGAGAGCTTTAAACTAGAACAACATGGGAAGGGAAGCAAAAGACCAGAAAAAGCCATACACCTGACAAATGCTATTGAGAACTCTGCTATTAGAAGTGGAAAGGAAGAACAAAGACGAAAGAATCTAATTAATAAAAATATTGGAGAAAGAGAAACCAATCACAAACTAAAATGTTTCTATACTAATGCACAAAGCATGGGCAACAAACAAGGAGAATTGGAACTACTAACACAGGAAAAGAAATATGATGTCATTGGAATCACTGAAACTTGGTGGGACAATACACATGATTGGAATACAAGACTAGAAGGATACAACTTATTTGCAAGAAACAGACTTGATAAACGAGGAGGGGGTGTTGCATTGTATGTTAGAAACGCGTATATCTGCACAGAGATTGAAGCTTCAGAGACTGGGAGTTCTGTGGAAACTGTTTGGGTAAGAATACAAGGACAGAACAATGGAAAGGACACCATTGTAGGCATTTACTACAGGCCGCCTGTGCAAGCTGAAGATATGGATGAACTCTTTATGCATCAAATGGCCAAGTTCTCCAAAAAATATGACATAGTTGTCATGGGAGATTTCAACTATCCAGACATTTGTTGGGAATCTCTCTCAGGCAAAACTAACAGGTCAAGGAAATTCTTATCCTCTCTTGCTGACAACTTTATCTTCCAAAAGGTAGGGGAGAAAACAAGGGGAACTGCTACCTTGGATCTAATCCTTATAAACAGGGAGGAAATGGTTGAGGAGGTAAAAGTGGCTGGAACCCTAGGAGGTAGCGACCATGCTATTTTAGAATTTTGGATAACTAGAGGAGGAAGACCTGTGAAGACTCAGACGTCAAGGTTAGATTTCAGAAAGGCAGATTTTAAGGGATTCAGAAAGATAATTGGAGGGATCCAATGGCTGGATATCCTTAAAGACAAAAATGTCCAGGAAGGATGGGAAATCTTGAAAAATGAAATTCTCAAAGCACAGTTGTTAACAATTCCGAAAAGAGGGAAAAATAGGAAGCATTTAAGGAAACCAGGATGGGTGAACACAGAACTTAAGCACATGCTAAAAAGGAAGAAAAAAATGTTTATAAAATGGAAAGAGGGAGGCATATCTAAAGAAGAATATAATGCTGTCTGCAGAACCTGCAGGGCACAAATCAGATTATCTAAAGCTGACAATGAATTGAGGCTTGCAAGAGATGTCAAAAGCAATAATAAAGGATTTTGGGGATATGTCAAAAGTAAAAGAAAAGTCAAAGATGCTATAGGATTTTTACAGGATGAAAATGATGAAATGGTAAGACAGGATGTTGAGAAGGCTGAACTTTTAAATTCCTATTTTGCATCTGTTTTCTCTCAGAAAGGAAATGTAACACCAACTGTTATTCACTGTCCTATTAAGGGAATAGAAGAATCCAGGATATCTATAAACAGAAAGATAGTGAGGAAACACTTAGCTAACCTAAATGAATTCAAGTCTCCAGGTCCAGATGAATTACACCCCAGAGTACTGAAGGAGATAGCAGAAGAAATTTTTGAACCCCTCTCCATAATCTTTGAAAATTCTTGGAGAACAGGAGAAGTGCCAGAAGACTGGAGAAGAGCAAATGTTGTTCCTATCTTCAAAAAGGGGAAGAAGGTGAACCCAGGCAACTATAGGCCGGTGAGTCTGACTTCTATACCAGGAAAGATCTTTGAACAAATTATTAAACAACATGTATGTCAATACCTGGATAAGAATGAAGTGATTAAACAGAGTCAGCATGGGTTTGTAACTAATAAGTCATGTCAGACTAACTTAATTTCCTTCTATGACGGTATCACTGATTGGGTGGATCAAGGAAATGCTGTAGATATAGTATATCTTGACTTCAGCAAAGCATTTGACAAAGTCTCTCATACAATCCTTATTGAAAAAATGACTAAGTATGGAATGGACAAGGCAACTGTTAGGTGGATTCATAACTGGCTTAGTGATCGGACCCAAAGAGTGGTCGTAAATGGCTGCACATCCAGTTGGAAGAATGTCTCAAGTGGGGTACCACAGGGCTCTGTCCTGGGCCCTGTATTGTTCAACATCTTTATCAACGATTTAGATGAAGGAATTGAGGGTAAACTGATTAAATTTGCTGATGACACAAAGCTAGGAGGGATAGCTAATACTAGAGAAGAGAGAGAGAGGATTCAAAAAGATTTAAATAAACTGGAGAAGTGGGCAGCAACTAACAGAATGGTTTTTAACAGGGAGAAATGCAAAGTACTACATCTGGGCAATAAAAATGAAAAAAGCATATATAGAATGGGAGGAATAGGGCTAAGTGACAGCACATGTGAAAAAGACTTGGGTATACTAATAGATCACAGACTGAATATGAGTCAACAGTGTGATGCAGCAGCAAAAAAGGCAAATGCAATTCTAGGATGTATTAACAGAAGCATACAGTCTAGATCACGTGAAGTCATTATTTCCCTCTACTCCTCTTTGGTCAGACCTCATCTGGAATATTGTGTCCAGTTTTGGGCACCACATTTTAAAAAAGACATCAACAAACTGGAGCAAGTTCAGAAAAGAGCGACCAGAATGGTGACCGGTCTGCAAACCCTGTCTTATGAGGAAAGGTTGCAGGATTTGGGAATGTTTAGTTTGCAAAAGAGAAGACTGAGAGGAGACTTAATAGCTGTCTACAAATATCTAAAGGGCTGTCACATTGTAGAAGGATCAACTTTATTCTCATTTGCACAAGGAAAGACTAGAAGCAATGGGATGAAACTGAATGGGAGGAGACACAGATTAGATATTAGAAAAAACTTTTTGACAGTTAGAGTTATCAATGAGTGGAACAGGCTGCCACGAGAAGTTGTGAGTTCTCCTTCAATGGAAGTCTTCAAACAGAGGCTGGACAGACATCTGACTGGGATGATTTAGCGAATCCTGCTTTGAGCAGGGGGTTGGATCAGATGGCCCAGGAGGTCCCTTCCAACTCTACGATTCTATGATTCTATGATTCTATGATTCTACTATGATTGGCTGGCTGCCCAGCTTCCTATGAGTCATCAATCATAGCCTGACACTAAGCCCTGCCTGCCGCCGCCATTTTCTGCACATTGCATGCAGAACACAGCTAGGGAGAGTGTGAGCAGCTGCTAGGGAGAGTTGTGTTTTTTGGTTCAAATCAGCCAGAAATCCTCTGTAAAGCCAAAAAGCTCTTTTCAGAGCTGAAAGTATAAGGTCAGGGACTGAGTAGTGACCATTTTCCCAGCTTTTTTTAGGTCACATTTACCCCTGCAGGGCAGGTTTTTTGTGCTGCTGCCGTGCTGCATTTGGGTCGCCCTCCCAGGGCCGGTGTCAGGGGGATGTGTCAGAGCAGCGGTGACCTGGTCCGTGGCCCTGGGCACCCAAAAATCAATGGGAGCTTGTTATGTAGTTTAAGTGGAATAGAATAGTTCGTGACGCCACCTGTGGTGTTCGGCAAGGGAGGTGTTAAGCCGACGCTGCAGACAGATCCTCAGGGACAGATGGTGTGGTGCAGCAAGGATGGTATAGCCCTCCACAGGCAGGGCTGTTGTCCCAGGGCAGTGTAGATGTGCGGACACTTAGGTGGTGTAGTGTCCGGCGCAGGGGATGTAGCAGTGTCAGGCAGGCAGACGGACGCAGGAAGTAATGGAGGACACCAGGGCATGTAGTTCCAAAGATTTACTCACAGTCATTAATGACCGCTTCCGTGCCGTGTCCTTCGGGCCAGGGACCCGGCCAACCTCCATGTAAGATGGGAAGCTCCCCTCCAACACTCCGCCAACTTATGTGCCTTTCCAGAACGTCTCCTCTATAGTACCTTTTAGTGTGAAGATCTCCAGTACCGTGGTACTCTGGAGTTCCTCCTGACAGATGTTCCCAAGAACTCTACTTGTGCAGCAGACAGCTGTAACCTGCTTCGGGGACTCCCTTCTCCTGAGTCCCGGCTCTCTATCCGTGTTGCTGTTGTGCCCCAAGTCTTAGATGGGAGTAGTGCATTTACAGTCCACTACTCCACCGGTGTCTGCTGCAGAACCATAAGTGTCCATACAACCTCCGGGACCGGGCCCCGGCCTTGTTCTGAGAACCTATAGGCAGGGTTCCTCTTCTAACCCACATCCTCTCTGTTCTCCTTGCTCCTTTGTTCCGTACTTCTCTTTCTCTCTCTTATGGAAGCTTAGGTTTCAGTTCTACGTCTTTCTCCTTCTTTTCCTTTCCCGTGCCAGCTGGCTCAGATCACTGAGGCAGCTGCAGCACTCCTTCCTCCATCCCTTCTTCCAGGGATCCTCACTCCTGTCTGAGTGATTTCCAACCCGACTGACCTTCTGTCAGACTGACCTGTCATCCTACACTTTCCCTCTCTTTTATGTATCTTAACTCCACCCACCTCCCAGCACATCCAGTGTTCCAAGCAGGGAACCACCAAAGGTGCTCTGCTACTCTCTAAGCACTGAGCCGCAATGTGGTTGTGCAGAACTACCCTGTTGTGTGTGGGGTGTGAGTGTTGGAGTGTGGAATGGAGTTCCCACCTTAACTGGATGGTGGGGCACTACACCTTAGGAGAAGATGCAGTACCTATGTGGCGACCGAGCCTCAGGGGCGCCACATATCCCCCCGTTAAACACAGCATGTCCGCGGGCTGCAAGATAAACAAAGTTGACAGTACAGGAACATGCAAAATTTTGTAATGCTGCATAAACATTTCTTATACTAAACTGCCTAGTATAGGAGGCATTGTTTCTTGAACGTTGCAAACAATTCTTAATTAACTATCTAAACTTCAAGTCAAAAGTGCAATTTTTCATACTTTACGTAATTCTAAGTGCTATTATCTGTGACTCACTATCACTTCAGTATTCTTCATCTTTCCTTCTCTAGTACACATTTCTTCTTCTCTTTCTAGTGCACATTTTCTACTTTCTTTCAAGTGACAACTGTGACCTGATTCACCATTTACATTTTCAACTCTTTATTCAAATCTTTCATCTCTGTATCAAAACATTTCTCATTCTATATAAAAGCCATTTCCTAGTTACTAATACTCTCATAAGATACATCATTATCAAAATACTTCACATTAAAACTTTCAACAATTATTCTTGTAAGTGCTGGACACCGCTCCCAGCCGGGATCTCTTGCAGTGTCCTTTGAGGTAGACATCATCTTCGCAAAGTGTCCTTATGTAAAACCAAGAGAAGGCACCTAGAGAGGTGCAACTATTTACAATAACAGTTTTGGATCATATAGCATCCATGATCTCCTCAGTTCCAAATGTAGAAACGCTGCCAATCAAAACAGGGCAACTCTGGAAAACCAAAAACTAAACCATGTAATGCAAACAAAATGGCACAACGGTGCTAAATACCCTCCTGGGTCACGAGAGTTACTGTAAATCATTAGTGCTGGTCCCCTCCTGGGGTTCTGGAAGCCGATTGGGAACTGCTACCAGATGTGGTATCTTCATCTTGATTCTGGTTTCTGGCTATAGGTCACTGAAGCTGTGGTAAAGCGAACCCATGATGCATCTCAATGCCCATCAACTGCTCCTCCTCAATAGGTGATTCCACTGCTCTGGTACGAGGCCTAGCACCAAGGGATTCTGCAGCTTGTCGGCGCTGATAAGCAACTATACGAGGGTTCGGCCGCCAAGGGATCCCGAGGTCACTATCCCAAAGCGACTGATACTCATCTATCCCCCGAAAATGTTGAATCGTGCCCGCCTGTTCCAGCCGTACCCTTCTCAGTAGGGACCTTTTCCACCGCCCCATCTCTGACTGACTAGCGCCCCCAGCGGACTCTTCCAACTGCCCCATTTCGAGTTGTCACAATCCCGCCTCAGATGTGATTTCGGAGGGCAACCCATTAGGAGGGCCGGGGTATATACCTGGTGCCTCCTGGCAGCGTGGCCTCCACTCCGGTGCAGGCTTGGTGGCAACGGGCGCTGCCCGGTGAGACACCGGGGACGGCGGTGGAGCCAATGGCAGCTCCGGCTCTGCAGGGGTCGCTGGCGGGACCTGCGCAGCGGTCGCAGGCTCCACTGGGTCTGCCGGGAAGAGGTCCGGTGCAGCGACGGCTGGTACCAGCGTCGAGGGTACCGCAGGTGTAGGCCCCTCCTGGGCGCGCTGCAGATTCAATGACCATAGTGCTTCCAGCCTCAGTTGCAGGTGGCGCGTCAGCTGGGCAATTTCGTCCTCCAGCTGCTGACGGTTCATCTCTGCTACAGGGTCGGAGCCTTCAGCCATGGCGCCGGGGAGATCCAACTTAACCTCCGCGCGCTCTACAGGCCTCCTTCCCTCTCTCTCCAAAATGGCGTTCTTCTCCCCGCCTCGGCCCCTTTCCCGCCACTGGCTTCTTCTGCCCCTCCTTCCGGGGGCGGCGTCTTCCAGCTCCTCCATACCAAGCCAGTCTACGAACCCCTCGGGGGGTGGGCCATGTTGCTGTCACATAGTAATTCAGGCAGGAAAGGCCCAAGACTCTTCGTGGTCTTTTCCTAGGACCTGCTATCTCTTCACGCCCTTCTTCTCCACGCCAGCGGCCATTTTTAATATTCATGTCACAGTCCATTAAATTGGGTCTTCTACACATTCTCAAAAGTTCAAAGTCCAACAAATCTCAGGCACACAGAACCCGATGGCATCGGATCTCGTCATCCTGTTCGTGACTCCAGGTTGGGTCGCCCTCCCAGGGCCATGGGGTACTCGGTACCGGGCCGGTGTCAGGGGGATGTGTCACAGCAGCGGTGACCTGGTCCGTGGCCCTGGGAGCCCAAAAATCAATGGGAGTTTGTTATGTAATTTAAGTGGAATAGAATAGTTCGTGACGCCACCTGAGGTGTTAAGCCGACGCTGCAGACAGATCCTCAGGGACAGATGGTGTGGTGCAGTAAGGATGGTATAGCCCTCCACAGGCAGGGCTGTTGTCCCAGGGCAGTGTAGATGTGGGGACACAGGTGGTGTAGTGTCCGGCGCAGGGGATGTAGCAGTGTCAGGCAGATGGACGCAGGAAGGAATGGAGGACAGCAGGGCATGTAGTTCCAAAGATTTACTCACAGTCAGTAATGCCCGCTTCTGTGCCGTGTTCTCCGGGCCAGGGACCCAGCAAACCTCCAGGCAAGATGGGAAGCTCCCCTCCAACACTCCGCCAACTTATGTGCCTTTCCTGAACGTCTCCTCTATAGTGCCTTTTAGTGTGAAGATCTCCAGTACCGTGGTACTCTGGAGTTCCTCCTGACAGATGTTCCCAAGAACTCTACTTGTACGGCAGACAGCTGTAGCCTGCTTCGGGGACTCCCTTCTCCTGAGTCCCGGCTCTCTATCCGTGTTGCTGTTGTGCCCCAAGTCTTAGATGGGAGTAGTGCATTTACAGCCAACTACTCCACCGGTGTCTGCTGCAGAACCATAAGTGTCCATACAACCTCGAGGACCGGGCCCCGGCCTTGTGCTGAGAACCTATAGGCAGGATTCCTCTTCTAACCCACGTCCTCTCTGTTCTCCTTACTCCTTCGTTCCGTACTCGTCTTTCTCTTATGGAAGCTTAGGTTTCAGTTCTACGTCTTTCTCCTTCTTTTCCTTTCCCGTGCCAGCTGGCTCAGATCACTGAGGCAGCTGCAGCACTCCTTCCTCCATCCCTTCTTCCAGGGATCCTCACTCCTGTCTGAGTGACTTCCTACCCAACTGATCTTCTGTCAGACTGACCTGTCATCCTACACTTTCCCACTCTTTTATGTATCTTAACTCCACCCACCTCCCAGCACATCCAGTGTTCCAAGCAGGGAACCACCAAAGGTGCTCTGCAACTCTCTAAGCACTGAGCCGCAATGTGGTTGTGCAGAACTACCCTGTTGTGTGTGGGGTGCGAGTGTTGGAGTGTGGAAAGGAGTTCCCACCTTAACTGGATGGTGGGGCACTACACCTTAGGAGAAGATGCAGTACCTCTGTGGCGACCGAGCCTCAGGGGCGCCACACATTCACAACGATTAGCACGCACGGTACTGCACAACTGACACTCAGCCAGCACCACTTGTCTATCTTGTGTGGTGTCTGGGGTGCGTATTCTTGCCTTGAACCTCAGGGCAGTTTTTTGTGCTGCTACCGTGCTGCGTTCACATAACAGCAAATAGTACGCACGCACGGTACTGCACAACTAAAACGCAGGCAGCACCACTGTCTTGTGTGGTGTCTGGGCTGCATATTCTTGCCTTACACCTCAGGGCAGTTTTTTTGTGCTGCTGCCGTGCTGCGTTCACATAATAACAGCAAATAGTACGCACACAAGGTACTGCACAACTGACACACAGGCAGCACCACTGTCTTGTGTGGTTTCTGGGCTGCGTATTCTTGCCATAAACCTCTGGGCAGTTTTTTTGTGCTGTTGCGGTGCTGTGTTCACATAATCACAGCGGATAGTATGACTGCACGGTACTGCACAACTGACACACAGGCAGCACCACTGTCTTATGTGGTGTCTGGGGTGCGTATTCTTGCCTTAAACCTCAGGGCAATTTTTTTCTGCTGCTGCAGTGCTGATTGTAAAACACAAAGCAGTACTAGGCTGTAGTGCTACCTTCCACAAAGCAGTAACTGCTCCTTGTTCCCAATATCTGCATCTGAATATCTGCAACTATGGCAGAAAAATCCAAAATTCCTAAAAAGGCTGTTATGAAGGGACATGGACGTGGGGTCGTTGGTGCCCAACAAGGCACAGAGTCTGGGAGACCAAAGAAGGTTGATGCATCTAGGTTCCTGGTGAAATTTCCCGGTCTGGAACATAAACGGGCCTGGAAGCCAGAAGAACAAGAGCAGATACTGTCTTGGATGGCTGATAAGGCCTCCACAAAATGTTCTAGCAGCACCCAATCATCCATGACAAAACAGTCTACTGTCCATACAGATAACGCTGGGTCATCATATTCTCAACCTGTTCCTAGTTCATCACCCGGTCAGGAGTCACAGGAAACATTTGACCCCAACCTTGGTCACTCCGAGGATCTGTTTGATCCATTTCCTTGCATTGCCTCTGGCCTCTCACCGCACGACATTGAAGAGGAACGTGAGGGGGTATCGTCTGTTTAAGATGGCCAAATATTTGAAACCCCACGTCCAGAAGAAAGCCGCTTTCATCCACGTGATATACCGGATGAAGAGGTGGAGGCTGATGGTGATGACACACACAGTTGCCATCTGGCCAGTCTCCAATATCAAAACGGAAGGAGGATGACATGGATGACGAGGTGGTCGATGATGAGACCACCGATCTGACCAGGTCCGTTGGCACGCATAGCCAGCACAGCAGCACAGAGGATGAAGGTGGATACGTAGCATCAACAAAGGCACCAAGGGCTACTGGTTTGAGCGGAGTGCGAAGTGTGTCAACTGTTGCCAAGAGCAATCCTTCTGTACCCCAAGTCAAAGCAAGGTTGCTTTCAGCTGCTGTCTGGAAATTGTTTTCCGATAGTCCTTCTGAACCAAATGTTGTCATCTGCAGCATCTACCATAGGAAGCTGAGCAGAGGCCAGGGCAAAGGCAACCAAAGCACCACCAGTATGCGGAAACACATGGCAGCCAAGCACCATAGACGGTGGGCTGAACAACAGGGTACCAAATCAGTGTCTGCGACTGCGGGTCAAACCATGCCATGTCGCCTGTGATATGTCCTTACCAATCTGCTGGGCAGGAAGCAGGTGATCATCATACCTCTTGCTCACAAGCTGCGGTTGCACAGACACAGGCCACAACAAGCTCCTCAACTTGTTTGTCACAGGACAGCGTCCAATTGTCCGTGCCCCAGATGTATGAAAGGAGGCGTAAATACCAAGCCACACACCCACAAGCTCAAATACTGAACGTGCACATTGCCAAGTTGCTAGCGATGGAGATGTTGCCGTTTTAGCTTGTAGGGTCACAGTCTTTCCGTGATCTTTTGGCTGTGGCTACCCAACGATACTTGGTTCCCAGCCGGCTGTATTTTTCCCGGTGTGCCGTCGCCGCATTACACCAGCACGTCTTAAACAAGTGTGCTCTCACCAATGCCGTAACTGGGAAGGTCCATCTTACAAAAGACACGTAGACAAGTACTTGTGGCCAGGGACGATACATCTCTGTCACGGCACACTGGTTCAACCTGGTGGAGGGTGGGACAAAGTCTCAAACTGGACCATCAACACATATCCTACCCACGCCACGAATAGCGGGCCCAACCTCAATCAGGGTTTCCTCCTCATCATATACGTCCAGTCTCCCCTCTTCCTCCTCCTCCGCCTCGTCATCCTATGCTGAATTGCCCTCCACATCACTCCCAAGTTGGGAGCTGTGCAGCAGCGCATCGGAAAAGCGGCAAAACGCTCTGCTGAAGCTAACCTGCTTAGGTGAAACACCACACACTGCAGCAGAGCTGTGGCAAGGAATAAAACAACAGACCGATCATTGGCTCTCCCCAATGCAACACCAACCTGGTCTGGTTGTCTGCGACAATGGGCGTAACCTGATGGTGTCTTTAAAGCTCGGGAAGCCATGCATGGCTCACATGCTGAACCTGGTGGTGCAGAAATGTATAAAAACATACCCTGACTTGCTGTACCTACTTGAGAAGGTGCGCCGTATTTACGCTCATTTCCACCACTCCTCAACCGCTGTTGCCGGTCTTGCAGCGCTTCAAAATCAATTTAATTTGCCAAACCACAGACTCATTTATGACCTGCCAACATGGTGGAACTCAACATATCATATGTTGGCAAGGGTAAGTGAGCAGCAGAGGGCACTTTCTGAATACCAGCTTAAACATGCCCATCACACTGAGACTCAGCCAAGACACATAACAACTGTCGAGTGGGTGTGGATCGCTGATATTTGTGAGGTGCTTGATAACTTTGAGTACTGCACCAAGCTTGTGAGCAATGATCAGGCTATTATCAGCGTAACTATCCCTATGCTATGTCTGCTGAAAAAATTGCTGCAGAATCAAAAAATGGAATCTTTGCGTGCCCTGCAGCTGGATATGGAGCAAGATTTCACAATGGGTGATCCTACCCAGCCCAGCCAATATCATCAGGAGGGAGAGGACTTCTTTTTCAGTGGTACTGAAGGGACACCTCATACTACAGAGGGGAATCCCAACCCCAGCTTCATGTCTGTTCAGCATGGTTGGGCTGAAGAGGAGGAGGTGTAGGAGGAGAGTCAGTGTGAGGAGAGGATAGGTATTGTTCCTCCTTCAGGGGTCACAGAACATTTGCCTCTTTGCAGCATGGCACACAGGGCACACTTCATATCTGACTGTCCGTGCCAAGACCCTCACGTAATCCACATTTTCAATATCAACCTATACTGGTTGGCCATCTTTCTAGACCCACCTTTCCTTTGCTACTGTTGCAGTCACCAAGGGGTTTCACAATGGAATCCTTCAAGAAGGCCGTTGTCGATCATTTGATGGCAACAGCACCCTCAGACACCACTGCTAGCAGAGAAACCAGCTCTGTGCAACAGCATGTATTCATGTATTAATGGGGAGAGATACGCCAAGCAGGTCCAAAAGAGGTGGTGGTAAAATGTCCACAAACTGGGCCATCTTCAATAAACCGGCTCATCACCAAGGACTAGCTGGAACAGTAGCAATGTCAAGGAGGGAGAAGTTGAACAAGATGGTCAATGACTATCTAAGTGACCATAACTGCGTCCTTCATGACGCTTCTGTACCATTTAATTACTGGGTATCCAAGCTGCACAGTTGGCCCGACCTTTCTTTCTATGTCTTGGAGGTGCTGGCCTGCCCTGCTGCTAGTGTGATGTCAGAGCGTGTTTTCAGTGCCGCTGGGGCAATCATCACAGATACACGCACATGGTTGACAACAGAGAATGCAGACAGGCTGTCTCTGATAAAATTTAACAAGGACTGGATTTCGCAACAGTATTTAAGCCCTCCAGATGAAAGTATCCAAACCTAAAGTCACCAAACATGTTTTGTTTTTATAAAATTGGGGATCACATCCATCCTTTCCCATACAAGCCCATTTTCTTCTTCTTACACATGTATTCAAAACCTGCTTCTGACACATGCACCTCATGGTCAATAAGCTAAAAACAATGTTATATTACTTAATATTTCCCATTGGAGGCACTTGTGATGAGAGTGAGACCCTTCTTCCTTCATCAACCACGGTATCATGCCCCTTGGGCTAATGTTTGGAGACACTATGGCTATGCCTGGACACTGGGCACTGCCACCTCTATGCTAGTAGTCCTTGCTTCATCATAATTGTTTGACCCTTCAGACCTGTCTTTCTTCCTTCATCAACTATGATAAAGTGCTTGTGTGGCGCCCCTGAGGGTTCAGTCACCACAGAGGTACTGCACATCCTCCTGAGGTGTGGTTCCCCACCATCCAGGTAAGGTGGAGACACCTGACCACACTCCAACACCTGCATCCCACACAACATAGTAGTGTAGCAAAGCACCTTTGGTGGCTCCCTGCTTTGAACACGAAGAGTGCTGGGAGGTGGGTGGAGCTTAGATGCACAAAAGAGCGGGAAGATATTAGGACTAGAGGAGTCTGTGAGAGAAGCTCCCCGAAGAGGGATGGATTGAAGGAGGTGCTGCATCAGTCTTCAGTGACCTGAGGCTGCTGGCACGGGAAAGAGATATATAGAAAGCCTGATTCTCCATAAGAAAGAAAGATTTGTACGGAACATAAGGAGAAGAAGAGAACTACGGATTAGGGTCAGAGCAGAGCCCTTCCTCAAGTTCTAAGTGCATGGCCGGGGTTCGGTCCCCGAGGTTGTATTGATACTAATGGTCCTGCAGCAGACACCGGAGGAATAGAAGTTGTCACCACTTTATTCCCACACAAGACTTGGGGGCACAATAGCAACGTGAGTGAGCTGGGATTTGATAGCAAGGAGTCCCCAAAGCAGGCTACAGCTGTCTGCCGTACAAGTAGAGTTCAAAACAACATCTGAAAGGAGGAACTTCAGTGTAACTCAGTACTGTGAGTACCTCAAATAAGCGCTAGTGAGGAGAGGTTCAGAAAAGGCATATGTTGGTGGAGTGTTGGAACGGAGTACTTCATCTTGCCTGGAGGTTGACTGAGCCCCTGACCTGGAGGATGCGGCACGGATGCGGGCACCTGTATGCACAACAGACTGTGAGTAAAGCTTTGGAACTACATGCCCTGGTGTTCTCTGCTTATTCCTGCGCCAACCCACTCAGGACTGCTACATCTCTGTGCTTAACACTGCACCATTCCGCTCTCCCAACTATCTCTCCATCTACACTGCCCTGGGACTACAGCCCTACCTGTGGAGGGCCACAACGTCATTGCTGCACCACACCATCTGTCCCAGAGGATCTGTCTGCAGCGTCGGCTCAACACCTTCATTGCCGAGCACCACAGGTGGCGTCACGAATCCTCCACTTATAAACTTTAATCAGCCACACTTAACACCATTCCTTTTACATGGATGCCCAGGGCCACGGACCGGGTCACTGCCACTGTGACAACTCCCATTGAAACCCATGGGCCCGGTACCAAGTACCCCACGGCCCTGGCGGGCGACCCACTTGGGCTAATCTTTGGAGACACTATGGCTATGACTGGACACTGGGCAGTGCCACCTCAAAGCTAGTAGTCCTAGCTTCATCATAATTGTTTGGCCCTTCAGTCCTGCCTTGCTTCCTTCATCAACTATAATACAGCCCCTTGGGCTAATTTTTGGAGACACTATGTCTATTCCTGGACACTGGTCACTGCCATCTCTATGCTAGTAGTCCTGGCTTTATCATAATTGTTTGGCCCTTCAGACCTGCCTTGCTTCCTTCATCAACCATGATACAGCCCCTAGGGCTAATGTTTTGAAGGCACTATATCTATGCCTACACATTGGGCAGTAGCACAACAAGGACAGTAGTCCAAGCTTTATAATTGTGAATCCCTTGTGATGATGATGATGGGTGGCTCCTTCCTGCGTTCACCATAACACAGCCCCTAGGGCAGATTGCTCTCCTTACACCACTTACACACTTAGCTGTCAGAAGATCGCCTCCATCATCACTCGCTCTTACGGCACTTCTAATATATCACTGGCAGTGCGTAAGTGGTGTACAAGTACCGCTCTTCCGGCAAAAAACCACAGGACTTCAAAAAGTGTTTGTACGTTCTAGTGAAGCAGTGGTGTAAAAACAATCGTGCAGCCCCTGACCAGGTGCCCCCATGTTATATACATTTGTTTACAGCATACATTTTTTAACATTTACACATTTTTTAGCCTTTTCCTCAGCCCCCAGACCACTCTGTAGGGTCCAGCAGACAATTACTCGCATTTTCCATTGACTATCATTGGACTCGCTATTCGTATCGAATACCCGAGTATTAGGGTATACTCGGTGCGAGTATAGCGAGTCCGAATACTTCAGTAGTCGCTCATCCCTACTCAATATGCTTTTTTCAACCACTTTGTTAGAATTTGCTCATACAGCAAGTTGTTTTATCAAAACCAACCAAACGCTTATTCTAAGAGCATATGAGGCATCAGAAATAAAAAAACACTGTGTGAACAGACGCCGAGGGCCATTTTCCTTTTGAAATGAGTGCTGATTTCTTGTCACTTTATTTCTTTAGATGGAATATTAGTGTTCGTACAGCACAGAAAAAAATGAATTTCTTCCGGCCCTCGGAGCACTTCTACCCCCCTGCATTGTACAGTTAATGTTCACTCAGTCCAGGTGTACACAGACACAATGTAGGGACACATTTATGAGGTCATTTTATGGGGCTGAATCAAGTAAACCAATGCAAGTTGCGTTTTTCCTTGGTTTTCTAAGAAAATGTATGTGTCCCAGTTTAGTATGAGAAAGTCCCATTGTTTGGCTTCATTAGACTCTAAAACAGATTTCAGGAAACAAAAGTATTGCAATAAAATGATTTAGTAACGCGAACAACCCAGAATTACAGGATTCATTTCTGTGGTAAATTTGTTTGGGGACGGAAACCAACCGTTTCTAAAAACAATGAAAATTGTATTCTCCTTTCTGTATATTTTACCCCTTCAAGCATGGAGGTGCAGGTGAACAATGATTGGTCCTATTATTATTGGTCCCATTATTTTCCTGGTATCTGTCATCATCCAGGACGGGGTTTTGTCTTTGACCCGTCCTGGTCAGACAGGGGTTAATTGTTTCTGCCTCTCTCTGGCAGAGGGCGGCTATTTAGTGGCCACTCGACCTAGGTCCGGTGTCAGTTATACTCCTGCCCTCGGCTGAGTTAGTTGACCTCTTGCGTATGTGTGCCTTGTGCCTGATTACTTGTTGCTTGTTTGGTTTTGATCCGGTTCTGCCCCTGTTACGAGTTCTGCCTGTCCCTCTTGTACTGCGCTACCCTCTCTGTGTATGACTCTCTGCCTGTGACTTGACTATTCTCTGCTCGTCCCTCTGGTACCACGCCGCCCTCTCCGTGCATGACCTCTGCTTGTTTGAACTGCGTTTCCCTCTCCTCTACTACAGTATCCCTGCAGTAAGTATATTACATCATCTGCAGCAGTAGGACGCTAAGCCCCGCCCCCTGCAGTCACATGATCGTAGGTCCTTGTACTCCTTACTACTTTCAGTGTCGCAGGTCCTGTCTGCTAGAACTTTCACTGCAGTATCGGGCCCCGGGTCCTCCTGTAGTGTGGGTAAGTCACCCTGCTCAGCCGTGGCAGTTTGCCGATGCTGACAGGATCCTGACATTATAACTGACCGTTACCTTTTTTTTTTTTCTTTCCTTCTCCTGTGTGTGTGATGGATCCTATGCACGCTCTTTCTAAGCAGGTAAAGCATCTGACTCAGATGTCTCAGAAACTCATTGGGAAACAATGAGTCCTGGCTCAGTCTCAGCAGATGATCGCTGACACTGTGCAGGGGGTTTTTTCATCGGGGGCTCAAGATGTTACATTAGTTTCCCCAGAGTCCGCGGTTAAATTACCTGATACCTTTTCTGGAGATAAAAAGGAATTTAAAGTTTTCAAGGAGGGCTGTAAGCTTTTTTTCTCAATAAGACCGCACTCTTCTGGGGATGAAAGTCAGAGAGTGGGGGTCATTATGTCTCTGTTAAGGGGAGCCCCCCAGGCTTGGGCTTTCTCCCTTCCGACCACTGCCCCTGAGCGTATGACTGTGGATGCATTTTTTGAGGCCCTGTGGCATATTTATGATGAACCTGATCGGATGCGTATGGCTGAGGACATGGTGATGAGTGTATGTCAGGGGAAGCACTCAGCCGAGTGGTTTGCTCAGAGTTCAGACGCTGGGCTGCTGAGGTCTTCTGGGTTGATGCCGCCCTCCGGTGCTTATTCCGTAGAGGCCTGTCTGAACATCTGAAAGATGCCTTGGCACTCTACCCTCCGCCTGATTCTCTGGAGGATGCTATGACACAGGCCGTCCGAATGGATCACAGGCTACGGGCGAGAGGAGTGATGCAGATTGAGACCCCGTTATTCTCCCAAGGAAGGGGAGTTAGTCCTACATTGGAGACCGTGGAGATGGGAACCCTTGATCTAAAAGAGAAAGAAAGGAGACGACGGCGCTTTGGAAAACTGTGTTTTTACTGCGGTGATCCTGGACATTGGAAAATTTACTGCCCCTCCTGCCCACCGACTAACATGCGGCTGAGTCTGGGTGATCATCTTGGAGGTCACTCAGACTCTCAGGTACCCCTTTCTTCATTTTCTAAGATACTGTTAAAGGTGGAACTTGGTGTTAAGAACTGCTTTTTCCCTACTTCGGCTTTTGTGGACTGTGGGTCATCCTTGAACCTGATTGACTCCAAGCTGGTGGCCAGCTGTTGATTAGGGACAGTTAGGTTGGAGACTCCTATAAAAATAATGGTGAATTAGCAGGATTTGTATCCAAAATATAATTACCAATTTAGCAATGGATAAAATATAACTTTTAATCAAAAATTAAAATGTAATTGACAAACAGCACCCTTGTGAACAGTCACACCAACAACCACAAAAACGCAAAGACATACAGATAAAAAGATATACTCGCAGGATATTTCTGCCTTTAAATTGTGTATGAGGCTTCAATACCAATAATGGAACCCTTTTTCTTGAAGTGGTCACTGGATGGATCGAAAACAAATACCTAAATGCAACAGGCTCTCACTAGAGCAAAATGCCAATGTTACGCGGATAAGGTTAGACCATCAAACCTATAAAAACCACCAAGATTATTGCCATAAAGTCTCCAAAAAGTGCTCTGTGCATATCGCTAGGTTTTATTAACCTTCAAATAGAGGTTAGACTCTTTAAAGTGCTTAGAAAAACATCACATATCCCTTGCACATAAGTGCTTAATGCATACAGAGAATTGCAGATTTGGCTAGCAGCATGAAGCCAGTATGTAATATACACAATATTGCAGCTTATAGAGGGAGGCAAAGGAGAGAAAAAATTGCACATTAGTCACTTCAGAAGAACCATGCTACCTCGCTAAATCAGTGAGCGTTCATAGTGACCAATTTGCATAACGATATCAATAATGCCCTTTTATATACTCTATTACGGCTTTTTGCATAGTCAGATCTCACCCAGTGTGGAGGAATCCAGTCTCTCCAGTATACTTTACCGTGACACTAAACCCATTTCATATTGGTGATGCGGTGTTGCCTGCCTCTAGGGTTGCGTCTCCCGACGCGTTTTGTTATAATGTACTCATCAGGGGAGTCTTAGCCAGACGTTTTTGCTAAGACTCCCCTGATGAGTACATTATAACGAAACGCGTCGGGACACACAACCCTAGAGGCAGGCAGCACCGCATCACCTATATGACATGGGTTCAGTGTCACGGTAAAGTATATTTTTTGTTCAGGAACTGTCTTTTCTGGGAATCATTGTGTCTGCTGAGGGGTATCGCATGGATCCTAATAAGGTGCAGGCCATTGTCGATTGGGTTCAACCTTGTGATTTGAAGGCTCTGCAGCATTTCCTAGGATTCACTAATTATTATTGCAAGTTTATAAGGGGGTTCTCACAGGTAGTTAAACCTCTCACAGATATGACTCAAAAGGGGGCCGATATCAAGAATTGGTCAGCCGCAGTGATAGCGGCATTTCAGTTTTTAAAAAAATGTTTTTCATGTCTGCTCCGGTTCTTATTCAACCGGACCCGTCTGAACCATTTATTGTTGAGGTGGACGCCTCAGAGGTGGGGGTGGGGGCGGTGTTGTCCCAAGGACCCGCCACTTTGACTAATTTGAGACCTTGTGCCTTTTTCTCTAAGAAATTCTCCCCTGTGGAGAGAAACTATGATGTTGGGAATCAAGAACTTCTGGCCGTGAAGTTGGCCTTTGAAGAATGGAGGCATTTATTGGAGGGGGCTGTCTATCCTATAACCGTAATTACGGACCACAAGAACCTAGCTTACATTGAGTCAGCTAAAAGGTTGACTCCTAGACAGGCTAGATGGTTACTTTTTTTTTCCCGATTCCAGTTCTCCATCACTTTTCTGCCAGGATCCAAAAATGTCAGAGCGGATGCCTTGTCACGCAATCTGGATCCGGTGTCCCCCCCCCGAACCTCCATCCTCCATTCTTCAGCCTGGGGTGGTGGTGGCAGGTATTTCTAATGTGTTGGAGCGGGAGATTCAGGAAGCTCAGTCTCTTGCCCCTCCGGCTAAGCCGGTAGATAAACTTTTTGTACCAGCTCAATTTTGTCTCAAGGTCCTTCGGGAGTTCCACGACTCAGTTCTGGGTGGACATCCAGGGATCTCGGCTACCCGGAAGGCCATCGCTAGGATATTCTGGTGGTCTTCTTTAGCCTCTGATGTTGGGGAATTTGTGTCTGCTTGTGGTGTATGTGCCCATGTGGAAACCCCCCATAATCGGCCGGCCGGGGAATTGGTGCCACTGCCAATTCCTGATAGACCATGGACCCATTTGTCCATGGATTTCATCACCAATCTTCCCCCTTCCAAGGGTAATACCGTCATTTGGGTAGTGGTGGACAGGTTTAGTAAGCAGGCACATTTTGTACCCTTGGCGGCTCTACCTAATGCGGAAACGTTGTCCAGATTGTTTGTTGAGCATGTGGTACAGTTGCATGGGGTACCCTTGAATGTGGTGTTTGATAGGGGGGTACAATTTGTTTCCCGATTTTGGAGGGCATTTTGTAAGAGGTTGGGTATTGGTCTGTCTTTTTCATCCGCTTATCATCCAGAGACTATTGGGCAGACTGAGCGGACCAATCAGTCTCTGGAGCAAATTCTGTGTTGCCTGACCTCAGCCCGACAGGATGATTGGTGTACTGTGTTACCTTTGGCCGAGTTTGCGTTTAACAACCGCATTAACCAGTCTACGGATACATCTCCCTTTCTTTGCAGCTATGGGTTTCATCCACATTTTGTAGAGTTCTCCTGTTTGGACTCTGGGTGTCCTGGGGCGGATGAGACTATCCAGCGGTTAGGGGAGGTATGGCGGGAGGTCCAGAGTAATATTACGAAGGCTCAGGCTAAATATAAGCTTTTTGCAGACAAAAAAGGGTCCGTGGGGCCGGTGTTCCAGGTTGGGGATAAGGTAAGGTGGTCTACCAAGAATATAAGGCTCAAGGTCCCCTCTGCGAAGCTTGGACCTAAATTTATTGGTCCCTATGAAATTACTAAAGCGGTTAACCTGGTGGCTTTTCGGTTGCGTCTCCCGCCATCTCTACGGATCCCCAATGTGTTCCATAGGGCCCTTTTGACACCTGTGGGGTCCTGTGGGGAGGGATCATTGTCTTCCCCGCCACCAGTTTTGGTAGGCGAGCAGTCTGAGAACGAGGTGGAACGAATTGTTGACTCTAGGTTGGTCCGTCGTGCTCTTCAATATCTTGTGCATTGGAAAGGCTACGGTCCTGAGGACCGGTCGTGGGTTCCTGCCCGATCGCTTCATGCGGATTGGTTGGTCTGGGCCTTTCATGCCAAGTATCCTGAGAGCCCCGGGGGTCCAGTGACCCCCCATTGAGAGGGGAGTACTGTCATGATTCAGGACAGGGTTTTGTCTTTGGCCCGTCCTGGTCAGACAAGGGTTAATTGTTTCTGCCTCTCTCTTTAGTGGCCACTCGACCTAGGTCCGGTGTCAGTTATACTCCTGCCCTCGGCTGAGTTAGTTGACCTCTTGCGTACGTGTGTCTTGTGCCTGATTACTTGTTGCTTGTTTGGTTTTGATCCGGTTCTGTCCCTGTTACGAGTTCTGCCTGTCCCTTTGTACTGCGCTACCTTCTCTGATACTGGAGGCAAAATGAACACTCCTCAACATTGAAAAGGCAAAACCAAGAATCAAAGGATGGATCTACATCATAATGGAAAGGAAATGATGAAAAAAAGATATCTCAGTTTATTCAGTATCACGTAGAGCTGCCATGCGCACTATTAACCACGTGCTTTGGCTGCTATTAATGAGGTTAGGAATCTTCTGCCACACTGAATACACTTGGGCATGCAAATCATCAAGGTCTACTGCGGGCAATTGCCAGGCCATGACATTCCAGATGGATTTTGGGGCATCTTTTCTACTGTATTTTCTTACCATGGGGAACTGATATATATTAATTGGAAAACACAGATAAGGCTAGTTTCACACTTGCTTTTTTTTGCAGCGCGTTTTTCCCGCAAAAAAACGCATTGAAAAAACGCATACAAAAGCATACAACTGCTGCGTTTTTTTCAAGCATTTTTATGAGCATGCATGAAAAAAAGCAGCGTTTTTATGCGTTTGTATGCGTTTTTAGTGCGTTTTTACCGCGTTTGCGTTTTTTCCAAACATTAGGTGGCCCCTCACACTAACCCAAACCATGACTTTACTAACCCTAACCCTAACCCTGACCCTAACCCTAACCCTGACCCTAACCCTAACCCTAACCCTTAACCAAACCATACCCTGATCCTGACCCTAACCCTGACCCTAACCCTAACCCTGACCCTAACCCTAACCCTGACCCTAACCCTGACCCTAACCCTAACCCTTAACCAAACCATACCCTGATCCTAACCCTAACCCTGACCCTAACCCTAACCCTGACCCTAACCCTAACCCTTAACCAAACCATACCCTGATCCTAACCCTGACCCTAACCCTAACCCTTAACCAAACCATACCCTGATCCTAACCCTAACCCTGACCCTAACCCTAAACCCCCTTAACTTTACCCTAACTCTAACCCAAACCCCTAAATTCCATTGTCTAAACTAATGGTAAAAAAAAAAACGCATGTGCAAAAAAACGCATACATAAGCATGCCAATGCGCACATATGCTCACCATAGACTTATAATGGGTGTCTTGCTGTAAAAAAACGCATTGCGCGCGCATGCGTTTTTTTGAGGCAATTCGGACGCCCAAAAAATGCAACAGGTTGCATTTTGTGCGCCCGAGTGCATACCGCAAAAAAACGCATGCGCGGAAAAACGCGTACAAACGCATGTGTATGCGCACATAAGCGCATCCCATGCAAAGTATAGGAAAAAAAACCACATGCGCTATTTAGCGCTAAAATACCGCTAAAAAAAACGCAAGTGTGAAACCAGCCTAACACATGTCCCTTTAATGCTTTTTTTTTTCCAAATTGAGTCCATCCATAAAGTCACAAGAAAACTGTGTTTGTGATATAATTTTTGTTGCTGTCATTTGATGCTGACAATGTGGTTCTTTATATACCAAATACACCATTCACTAGCAGTATATCCTCTTCACTAGTGTTGAGCGATACCACCCAATACTGAAAAATATCGGATCGGAATGGATCGGCCGATCTAAAAAAAGTATCGGGTATCGCCGATTCCGATCCCGGAAGTCCCATTCAAGTCAATGGAACAGAAATATCGGAATTAAAAAAAACCCTTTCTTTCCCTGTAGGTTAATTCTACATGAAGAAAAACAGCTAATAATAATGTAGAATGTATTGTGGGAGGTGTAGGAGACATTAAAGCCATAGAGGTTTAGCCCAATCAAATGGAATAGCAGTAATTTTTTTTTTTTAAAGACGTTCGTAGTTACAAAGATATTGACTATGTTAAAGTCTTTAATATTTTGTCAGATATGTATGTTTCACTACTTCCATGCTCTTCACCTTCTTTTTTACTTCTCCCACACTTTCTCCTTCATCATCCTCAGCAGCATCTTTTTCATCAACTTCTTCTTCACCTTATTTATCTTCTTCTTCTTCTTCACCTTCTTCCTATTTTTTTTTTTTTACATTCTTCATATTCTTCTTATTCAACTATTATTCTTCTTCATATTCTACTTCATCTTCTTCCTATTCTTCTTCATCATATTCTTATTTGTGTCAGGCATTCCTGTAGTTGTAATCTATAAAAGTTTGAAGATTACACCTTCCGTTCAGCCTGTCACAAAAGATTTACAACAGGATTTGTCCGCGTTCAGTTTGGCCTGCAGCAGCAGGCCTTTTCCAGGGGCACCACGAGGAGGAACGGACTCACCCCCATACACTGCTTAGTCTTCTTCTGCTTATAAATTAGATAATATCATTTGCTCAGATTTTTAGTCTTATGCTTAATGTTCTTCTGCTTTTGGTTTTTATGCTTCTTGTTCTTCTGTCTCTTGTTTTTCTGCATCTTGGTGGTTGTCTTCATGTTCTTTGTCCTCTTGGTCATCTTCTTCAGGGTCATCTTTTAGGTATTCTTCTGTGTGGTCTTCAGGGTCGTCGTCTTCAGGGTCATTGTCAGGGAGATCCAGAGTGGGAATCAAAAACCATTTCCACAAGCTTGAACTTGGAAAAGTAGCAGAAGGTACAAGAAGACTGAGGAACTGCCGAGAACCAGCTGACGGTACTGGAACCCGGATGGGTAGCAGAAGGAACAATAGCAAATGAAACTATCGAGGACCAGCTGACGGTGCTGGAACCCGGAGGGGCAGCAGAAGGAACAAGAGCCAATGGCACAACTGTGGACCAGCTGACGGTGCTGGAACACGGTTACTAAGCAGGAGGTACCTGTGCTACAAAGCACTACCAAGGACCAGCAGACGTTGCTGGAACTCGGATACCAAGAAGGAGGCACCTAGGCCAAAGGCTCTGCCGAGAACCAGCTGACGGTGCTTGGACCCGGATGGCTAGCAGAAGCTGCAAGAGCAAATGAAACTAGCGAGGACCACCTGACGGTGCTGGAACCCAGAGGGGCAGCAGAAGGAAGAAGAGCCAATGGGACAACCATGGACCAGCTGACGGTGCTGGAACACAGTTACTAAGCAGGAGGTACCAGTGCTACAAAGCACTACCAAGGACCAGCAGACGTTGCTGGAACTTGGATACCGAGAAGGAGGCACCTAGGCCAAAGGCTCTGCCGAGAAACAGCTGACGGTGCTGAAACCCGGATGGGTAGCAGAAGGTACCCATAATCAACAAAGTTGCAAGGCCGCGAGCAGGACGCAGGGGGTGCTTGTCCTACTGGCACTACGGAACCAGCCTTTAGTACCAGAACCCGCAGCCCACATAGGAAGCACCGAAACTGCAGGCACCATAGACTCGGCTAACCCTACAGCAACACGACAGGACAACGTATTGGTGGCAAAGTGACGTTGACACTACCCAGAAGCAGCAGGCGTGCTGGAACCAGGCTGGGCAGGAGGGAGTACCCGTGCCAAAGACACTGCCGAGAACCAGCTGACGGTGCTGGAACCCAGATGGGTAGCAGAAGGAACAAGAGCCAATGGCACAACTGTGGTCCAGCTGACGGTGCTGGAACACGGTTTCTAAGCAGGAGGTACCTGTGCGTTAAAGCACTACCAAGAACCAGCAGATGTTGCTGGAACTCAGACACCGAGAAGGAGGCACCTCGGCCAAAGGCTCTGCCGAGAAACAGCTGACGGTGCTGGAACCCGGCTGGGCAGGAGGGAGTACCCGTGCCAAAGATACTTCTGAGTAGCAATTGGTGATGTTGGAGCCCAGGGGTCAATCATGCAGCAGGATGAGGCCTACTTGGAGCAAGTTTTATATTGGTTGTACACAACTACTGATTGTAACCGTGCTCCACTTCGGCCTCTGGCTCTACTGTCTCTAGTATTTCCCCTGGCCTCCAACCCCGCCAGTTGCTGCTCTGAAGCGTCGTCTGCACAATCCACACTTGTTCCTGGGTTACAGGGGTTCAGTCATGTCAGTTGATCCCATGATGTGTGTCCGGCAAGGTCTCCTGCTCTGTCCACATTCCCACTACTAGTAATGGGAATGGGGACAGAGCAGGAGACATTGCCGGACACACATCAGGGGATCAACTGACGTGACTGAGCCCCAGTAACACAGGAACAAGTGTGGATTGTGCAGACGACACTTCAGAGCAGCGACTGGCGGGGTTGGAGGCCAGGGGAAATACTAGAGACAGTAGAGCCAGAGGCCGAAGTGGACCACGGTTAAAAATCAGTAGTAGTGTGATGGTGTAGGCAGCAGAAGACTTTGCCATTCACACAGCAGGGGAGCAGCTGGCGTTACTGAACCCCACAGACACAGGAGTGAGTGTTTCTATCTGTGCGGACGGCACTTCCAAGCTACAACTGGCTGTGTTGGAGCCCAGGATCAATGCTCCGAGCAGGCTGAGGCCTACTTGGAGCAAGTAGAAAATAAGATGCTGCGTGATTTTGGAGGCAGCAGGAGACTTTGCCATCCGCACAGCAGGGGAGCAGCTGGCGTTACTGAACACCACAGACACAGGAGCGAGTGTTTCTATCTGTACGGACGGCACTTCCAAGCTACAACTGGCTGTGCTGGAGCCCAGGATCAATGCTCCGAGCAGGCTGAGGCCTACTTGGAGCAAGTAGAAAATAAGATGTTGCGTGATTATGGAGGCAGCAGGAGACTTTGCCATCCGCACAGCAGGGGAGCAGCTGGCGTTACTGAACCCCACAGACACAGGAGCGAATGTTTCTATCTGTGCGGACGGCACTTCCAAGCTACAACTGGCTGTGTTGGAGCCCCAGGATCAATGCTCCGAGCAGGCTGAGGCCTACTTGGAGCAAGTAGATAATAAGATGTTGCGTGATTTTGGAGGCAGCAGGAGACTTTGCCATCCGCACAGCAGGGGAGCAGCTGGCGTTACTGAACCCCACAGACACAGGAGCGAGTGTTTCTATCTGTGCTGACGGCACTTCCAAGCTACAACTGGCTGTGTTGGAGCCCAGGATGAAGCATGCAGCAGGCGGAGGCCAACTTGCAGCTGGTTTTATAGAGGTTGTAGACTACTACTGATTGTAACCTTGCTCCACTAAGGCCTCCGGCTCCACTGTCTCTAGTATTTCCCCTGTCCTCCAACCCCACCAGTTGCAGCTCTGAAGTGGCGTCTGCACAATCCACACTTGTTCCTGTGTTACTGTGGCTCAGACACGTCAGTTGATCCCCTGATGTGTGTCTGGCAAGGTTTCCTGCTCAGTCCTCATTCACACTACTAGTAATGGAAATGTGGACAGAGCAGGAGACCTTGCCGGACACACATCAGGGGATCAACTGACGTTACTGAGCCCCAGTAACTCAGGAACAAGTGTGGATTGTGCAGACGCCACTTCAGAGCAGCAACTGGTGGGGTTGGAGGCCAGGGGAAAAACTAGAGACAGTGGAGCCAGAGGCCTAAGTGGAGCACGGTTAAAAATCAGTAGTAGTTTGAATGTGGATGGAGCAGGAGACTTTGCCGTCTACACAGCACGGGAACAGCTGGCGTTTCTGAACCCTACTAACACAAGAGCTAGTGTGTTTTTCTCTGGGAAGACAACACTTCTGAACACCAACTGGCGTTGTTGGAGCCCAGGTTGAGGCATGGAGCAGGCTGAGGCCTGATGTTTTGGGCATGTGGAGGCAGCAGGAGACTTTGCCGTCTACACAGCAGGGGAACAGCTGGCATTACTGAACCCCACTAACACAGGAGCTAGTGTGTTTTTCTCTGTGAAGACGGCACTTCTGAACACCAACTGGCGTTGTTGGAGCCCAGGATGAGGCATGGAGCAGGCTGAGGCCTGATGTTGTTGGCATGTGGAGGCAGCAGGAGACTTTGCGGTCTACACAGCAGGGGAACAGCTGGCATTACTGAACCCCACTAACACAGGAGCTAGTGTGTTTTTCTCTGGGAAGACGACACTTCTGAACACCAACTGGCGTTGTTGGAGCTCAGGTTGAGGCATGGAGCAGGCTGAGGCCTGATGTTTTGGGCATGTGGAGTCAGCAGGAGACATTGCCGTCTACACAGCAGGGGAACAGCTGGCGTTACTGAACCCCACTAACACAGGAGCTAGTGTGTTTTTCTCTGGGAAGACGACACTTCTGAACACCAACTGGCGTTGTTGGAGCCCAGGATGAGGCATGGAGCAGGCTGAGGTCTGATGTTGTTGGCATGTGGAGGCAGCAGGAGACTTTGCCGTCTACACAGCAGGGGAACAGCTGGCATTACTGAACCCCACTAACACAGGAGCTAGTGTGTTTTTCTCTGTGAAGACGGCACTTCTGAACACCAACTGGCGTTGTTGGAGCCCAGGATGAGGCATGGAGCAGGCTGAGGTCTGATGTTGTTGGCATGTGGAGGCAGCAGGAGACTTTGCCGTCTACACAGCAGGGGAACAGCTGGCATTACTGAACCCCACTAACACAGGAGCTAGTGTGTTTTTCTCTGGGAAGACGACACTTCTGAACGCCAACTGGCATTGTTGGAGCTCAGGTTGAGGCATGGAGCAGGCTGAGGCCTGATGTTTTGGGCATGTGGAGTCAGCAGGAGACATTGCCGTCTACACAGCAGGGGAACAGCTGGCGTTACTGAACCCCACTAATGCAGGAGCTAGTGTGTTTTTCTCTGTGAAGACGACACTTCTGAACACCAACTGGCGTTGTTGGAGCCCAGGATGAGGCATGGAGCAGGCTGAGGCCTGATGTTGTTGGCATGTGGAGGCAGCAGGAGACTTTGCCGTCTACACAGCAGGGGAACAGCTGGCATTACTGAACCCCACTAACACAGGAGCTAGTGTGTTTTTCTCTGTGAAGACGGCACTTCTGAACACCAACTGGCGTTGTTGGTGCCCAGGATGAGGCATGGAGCAGGCTGAGGTCTGATGTTGTTGGCATGTGGAGGCAGCAGGAGACTTTGCCGTCTACACAGCAGGGGAACAGCTGGCATTACTGAACCCCACTAACACAGGAGCTAGTGTGTTTTTCTCTGTGAAGACGGCACTTCTGGACACCAACTGGCGTTGTTGGAGCCCAGGATGAGGCATGGAGCAGGCTGAGGCCTGATGTTGTTGGCATGTGGAGGCAGCAGGAGACTTTGCTGTCTACACAGCAGGGGAACAGCTGGCATTACTGAACCCCACTAACACAGGAGCTAGTGTGTTTTTCTCTGGGAAGACGACACTTCTGAACACCAACTGGCATTGTTGGAGTCCAGGTTGAGGCATGGAGCAGGCTGAAGCCTGATGTTTTGGGCATGTGGAGTCAGCAGGAGACATTGCCATCTACACAGCAGGGGAACAGCTGGCGTTACTGAACCCCACTAACACAGGAGCAAGTGTGTTTTTCTCTGTGAAGACGGCACTTCTGAACACCAACTGGCGTTGTTGGAGCCCAGGATGAGGCATGGAGCAGGCTGAGGCCTGATGTTGTTGGCATGTGGAGGCAGCAGGAGACTTTGCTGTCTACACAGCAGGGGAACAGCTGGCGTTACTGAACCCCACTAACGCAGGAGCTAGTGTGTTTTTCTCTGTGAAGACGACACTTCTGAACACCAACTGGCGTTGTTGGAGCCCAGGATGAAGCATGCAGCAGGCGGAGGCCAACTTGCAGCTGGTTTTATAGAGGTTGTAGACTACTACTGATTGTAACCTTGCTCCACTAAGGCCTCCGGCTCCACTGTCTCTAGTATTTCCCCTGTCCTCCAACCCCACCAGTTGCAGCTCTGAAGTGGCGTCTGCACAATCCACACTTGTTCCTGTGTTACTGTGGCTCAGACACGTCAGTTGATCCCCTGATGTGTGTCTGGCAAGGTTTCCTGCTCAGTCCTCATTCACACTACTAGTAATGGAAATGTGGACAGAGCAGGAGACCTTGCCGGACACACATCAGGGGATCAACTGACGTTACTGAGCCCCAGTAACTCAGGAACAAGTGTGGATTGTGCAGACGCCACTTCAGAGCAGCAACTGGTGGGGTTGGAGGCCAGGGGAAAAACTAGAGACAGTGGAGCCAGAGGCCTAAGTGGAGCACGGTTAAAAATCAGTAGTAGTTTGAATGTGGATGGAGCAGGAGACTTTGCCGTCTACACAGCACGGGAACAGCTGGTGTTTCTGAACCCTACTAACACAAGAGCTAGTGTGTTTTTCTCTGGGAAGACAACACTTCTGAACACCAACTGGCGTTGTTGGAGCCCAGGTTGAGGCATGGAGCAGGCTGAGGCCTGATGTTTTGGGCATGTGGAGGCAGCAGGAGACTTTGCCGTCTACACAGCAGGGGAACAGCTGGCATTACTGAACCCCACTAACACAGGAGCTAGTGTGTTTTTCTCTGTGAAGACGGCACTTCTGAACACCAACTGGCGTTGTTGGAGCCCAGGATGAGGCATGGAGCAGGCTGAGGCCTGATGTTGTTGGCATGTGGAGGCAGCAGGAGACTTTGCGGTCTACACAGCAGGGGAACAGCTGGCATTACTGAACCCCACTAACACAGGAGCTAGTGTGTTTTTCTCTGGGAAGACGACACTTCTGAACACCAACTGGCGTTGTTGGAGCTCAGGTTGAGGCATGGAGCAGGCTGAGGCCTGATGTTTTGGGCATGTGGAGTCAGCAGAAGACATTGCCGTCTACACAGCAGGGGAACAGCTGGCGTTACTGAACCCCACTAACACAGGAGCTAGTGTGTTTTTCTCTGGGAAGACGACACTTCTGAACACCAACTGGCGTTGTTGGAGCCCAGGATGAGGCATGGAGCAGGCTGAGGTCTGATGTTGTTGGCATGTGGAGGCAGCAGGAGACTTTGCCGTCTACACAGCAGGGGAACAGCTGGCATTACTGAACCCCACTAACACAGGAGCTAGTGTGTTTTTCTCTGTGAAGACGGCACTTCTGAACACCAACTGGCGTTGTTGGAGCCCAGGATGAGGCATGGAGCAGGCTGAGGCCTGATGTTGTTGGCATGTGGAGGCAGCAGGAGACTTTGCTGTCTACACAGCAGGGGAACAGCTGGCATTACTGAACCCCACTAACACAGGAGCTAGTGTGTTTTTCTCTGGGAAGACGACACTTCTGAACGCCAACTGGCATTGTTGGAGCTCAGGTTGAGGCATGGAGCAGGCTGAGGCCTGATGTTTTGGGCATGTGGAGTCAGCAGGAGACATTGCCGTCTACACAGCAGGGGAACAGCTGGCGTTACTGAACCCCACTAATGCAGGAGCTAGTGTGTTTTTCTCTGTGAAGACGACACTTCTGAACACCAACTGGCGTTGTTGGAGCCCAGGATGAGGCATGGAGCAGGCTGAGGCCTGATGTTGTTGGCATGTGGAGGCAGCAGGAGACTTTGCCGTCTACACAGCAGGGGAACAGCTGGCATTACTGAACCCCACTAACACAGGAGCTAGTGTGTTTTTCTCTGTGAAGACGGCACTTCTGAACACCAACTGGCGTTGTTGGAGCCCAGGATGAGGCATGGAGCAGGCTGAGGCCTGATGTTGTTGGCATGTGGAGGCAGCAGGAGACTTTGCTGTCTACACAGCAGGGGAACAGCTGGCGTTACTGAACCCCACTAACGCAGGAGCTAGTGTGTTTTTCTCTGTGAAGACGACACTTCTGAACACCAACTGGCGTTGTTGGAGCCCAGGATGAGGCATGGAGCAGGCTGAGGCCTGATGTTGTTGGCATGTGGAGGCAGCAGGAGACTTTGCCGTCTACACAGCAAGGGAACAGCTGGCATTACTGAACCCCACTAACACAGGAGCTAGTGTGTTTTTCTCTGTGAAGACGGCACTTCTGAACACCAACTGGCGTTGTTGGTGCCCAGGATGAGGCATGGAGCAGGCTGAGGCCTGATGTTGTTGGCATGTGGAGGCAGCAGGAGACTTTGCTGTCTACACAGCAGGGGAACAGCTGGCATTACTGAACCCCACTAACACAGGAGCTAGTGTGTTTTTCTCTGTGAAGACGACACTTCTGAACACCAACTGGCATTGTTGGAGCCCAGGTTGAGGCATGGAGCAGGCTGAGGCCTGATGTTTTGGGCATGTGGAGTCAGCAGGAGACATTGCCATCTACACAGCAGGGGAACAGCTGGCGTTACTGAACCCCACTAACACAGGAGCAAGTGTGTTTTTCTCTGTGAAGACGGCACTTCTGAACACCAACTGACGATGTTGGAGCCCAGGATGAGGCATGCAGCAGGCGAAGGCCAACTTGCAGCTGGTTTTATAGAGGTTGTAGACTACAACTGATTGTAACCGTGCTCCACTTAGGCCTCTGGCTCCACTGTCTCTAGTATTTCCCCTGGCCTCCAACCCCGCCAGTTACAGCTCTGAAGTGGCGTCAGCACAATCCACACTTGTTCCTGTGTTCCTGGGGCTCTGTCCCGTCAGTTGATCCCCTGATGTGTGTCCGGCAAGGTCTCCTGCTCTGTCCTCATTTACACTACTAGTAACGGGAATGTGGACAGAGCAGGAGACCTTGCCGGACACACATCAGGGGATCAACTGACGTGACTGAGCCCAAGTAACACAGGAACAAGTGTGGATTGTGCAGACACCACTTCAGAGCTGTAACAGGCGGGGTTGGAGGCCAGGGGAAATACTAGAGACAGTGGAGCCAGAGGCCTAAGTGGAGCACGGTTAAAAATCAGTAGGAGTTTGAATGTGGATGGAGCAGGAGACTTTGCTGTCCACACAGCAGGGGAGCACCTGGCGTTACTGAACCCCACTAACACAGGAGCTAGTGTGTTTTTCTCTGTGCAGACGACACATCTGAGCGACAACTGGCTGTGTTGAAACCCAGGGATTATAGTTCAGGTGGTAGAAACATGAACACAACAGGAGACCTGGATACAGTTGCCAACCAATTATTTAGTCGGGAAGAGGACTGGCAAATTCTGGAGAGATCCAGGCCTTGTTCATTTTCAGAAAAGTAAGCCAGTTGACGTTATCGGAAGATAGTCGCGTGCGACGGTCTGTTAGTACACCACCTGCGGCACTAAAGACGCGTTCCGATAATACACTGGCAGCAGGGCAAGCCAGTACCTCCAATGCATACTGGCTAAGCTCTGGCCATGTATCCAGCTTAGAGACCAAAAACTTGAAGGGGGAAGAGCCTTCTGGGGGTACACTGACAGGGCAAGACATGTAGTCTGTCACCATCTGACGGAAACGTTGCCTCCTGCTGACTGGAGCCATCTGTGATGGTGTAGACAATTGTGGCGGACACACAAAACTTTGCCTCATTTGGGCCATAGTGGTCTTGCCTTGTGCTGAGGCGCTGCCACTGCCCCCTCTTTGTGCCAAGTTTCCTCCACTACCTCGACGCACAGAGCTGCTTTGTAAAGCACTGGCACCACTGCTGTCGGGTGGAATGGAAAACATGATGGACTGCACCAGTGTGTCTTGGTACTCCCGCAGTTTACGCTCCCGGTTTAACGTTGGTATGAGGCTTTGTAAGTTGTCCCGGTAGTGAGGACCTAGGAGGGTGTACACCCAATAATCAGCCATGTAGAGAATGTGGGCGATGCGGCGGTCGTTTCTCAGGCACTGCAGCATGAAATCAACCATGTGCTGCAGACTCCCAACTGCCAAAGAACCGCTGTCCCCTGCTTGAGGAGTGATCTCTGCCTGCTCTGCATCACCCCACCCTCGCTGTACATACTGACTAGAGCTTTGTGTACCTCCCTCCTCTGGAGAGATGTCTTCCTCCTCCATCGACTCCTCCTCATCCTCCTCACAGTGTCCCCTGCCTAGGCCTTTGTGAGGAAGCACGTAGCGCAGACTGTCCAGAAGCAGATGGCATTTGGGACTCATCCTCCACCTCTTCCAAAACCTCATCCCTTAGTGCTTGCAGTGTTTTTTGAAGCAGGCAGATAAGGGGGACAGTCATGCTGACTAGTGCATCATCTGCACTCGCCATCCGCGTGGAATCATCGAAGGCACGCAAAACGAGGCAGATGTCCTTCATAGAGGCCCACTCAGTGGTGCTGAAGTGTGACCGGCGCACACTGCGACTTGTTTGGCATATAATATGGAATATTATGGAAGTGCATTTTGATCACTGTGATAAACTTTAACAGCGATCAAAGTAAAATAAAAAGTAAATAAACCCCCCCTTTATCACCCCCATAGGTAGCCACATATAATGAAATAAAGAACATATTTTTATTTTTCCATTAGGGTTAGGGTTGAAATTAGGGTTAGGGTGCAACTAGAGTTTCAGATGGAATTTGTGTTAGAATTAGGGTTAGGGGTGTTTTGGGGTTAGGCTTGTGGTTAGGGTTGGGATTAGGGGTGTGTTGGGGTTAGGGTTGTGGTTAGGGGTGTATTGGGATTAGGGTTGGAGTTAGAATTGCGGGGTTTCCACTGTTTAGGCACATCACAGGGGGTCTCCAAACACGTCATGGTGCCACCATTGATTCCAGCCAATTTTGCGTTCCAAAAGTCAAACGGTGCTCACCCCCTTCCAGGCCCCGACGTGTGTCCAAACAGTGGTTTACCCCAACATATGGGGTATCAGCGTACTCAGGACAAATTGCACAACAACTTTGGGGGGCTAATTTCTCCTATTACCCTTAGGAAAATAAAAAATAGCGTGCTAAAAAATCATTTTTGATTAAAAAAAGATTATTTTCACTGCTGTTATAAACTTTTGTAAAGCACTTGGGGTTTCAAAGTGATCACTAGACATCTAGATACGTTCTTTAAGGGGTCTAGTTTCCAAAATGGTGTTACTTGTAGGGGGTTTTCACTGTTTAGGCACACAGGGGCTCTCCAAACGTGACATGGCGTCCAATAACGATTGGAGCTAATTTTCCATTCAAAAAGTCAAATGGCGCTCCTTCCCTTCTATGCACCGAAACAGTGGTTTATGACCACATATGAGGTATCCGTGCACTCAGGAGAAATTGCCCAACAAATTTTAGGATCCATTTTATCCTGTTGCCCATGTGAAAATGAAAAAACTGAGGCTAAAGGAAAATTTTTGTGAAAAAAAGTAATTTTTTTTAAGGATCAATTTGTGAAGCACCTGGGGGTTCAAAGTGGTCACTATGCATCTAGATAAGTTCCTTGGGGGGTCTAGTTTCCAAAATGGGGTCAGTTGTGGGGAGCTCCAATGTTTAGGCACACAGGGGCTCTCCAAACACGACATGGCAACCGCTAAATATTCCAGCATATTTTCCATTCAAAAAGTCAAATGGCGCTCCTTCCCTTCTGAGCCCTGCTGTGCACCCAAAAAGGTATCCATGTACTCAAGAGATATTGCCCAACAAATTTTAGGATCCATTTTATCCTGTTGCCCATGTGAAAATAAAAAAAAAAAAATTGATGCTAAAAGAAAATTTTTGTTGGAAAAATTAAAATGTCCATTTTTTCCTTCCACGTTGGTTTAGTTCCTGTGACGCACCTGAAGGGCTACTAATCTTCCTGAATGTAGTTTTGAGTAGCTTGAGGGGTGCAGTTTTTAGAATGGTGTCACTTTTGGGTGTTTTCTGCCATATAGACCCCTCAAAGTGACTTCAAATGTGAGGTGGTCCCTAAAAAAATTTTTTTTTTTGTAAATTTTGTTGTAAAAATGAGAAATCACTGGTCAACTTTTAACCCTTTTAACGTCCTAACAAAAAAAAAAAATTTGTTTCCAAAATTGTGCTGATGTAAAGTAGACACGTGGGAAATGTTAGTTTGTAACTATTTTGTGCCACATAAGTCTCTGGTTTAACAGAATAAAAATTCAAAATTTGAAAATTGCAAAATTTGCCAAATTTCTGATTTTATCACAAATAAACGCAAAAATTATCGACCTAAATTTACCACTAACATGAAGCCCAATATGTCACGAAAAAATAATCTCAGAATCGCTAGGATCTGTTAGAAGTGTTCCAGAGTTATTACCTCATAAAGGGACACTGGTCATAATTGTAAAAAATGGCCTGGTCATTAAGGTCAAAATAGGCTTGGTCATGAAGGGGTTAAAATACAATGACCAACTTTCTACTCTGCTTTCTGTGCCACTTTGAGGCATGGCAGGCACAACGTAGGAATGTTCTCCCATGTGGTCTGATGTCTGGCGGGTACGGTCTCGAAACGTCCTCACGTGTGGTCTGAGGCACGGTCTCGAAACGTCCTCACGTGTGGTCTGAGGCACGGTCTCGAAACGTCCTCACGTGTGGTCTGAGGCACGGTCTCGAAACGTCCTCACGTGTGGTCTGAGGCACGGTCTCGAAACGTCCTCACGTGTGGTCTGAGGCACGGTCTCGAAACGTCCTCAAGTGTGGTCTGAGGCAAATGTGAATAACATCTTATACTCACCTACGGGGCAGTCTGGTATTATGTTTGTCACTGTTCTTCTTCCAGTACAGTCCTCCTTCCCGTGGATGATGCATCCTACATCATCCACACAACCTCCCCCTTGACGCTTCTGTGCAGGAACACGTCTCTGCCCTGCCGATCACAAAGCAAAGTACTGCAAAGCACAAAGAGAAGTCTGCACCGAAGAGCAATGGAAGACACCGTGTGGATGGACTTAGGACGCGTCGTCGACTCAAAGAAGGATAGGAGGAGGCACCGGATTAAGACAAGCGAAGCCCATTGGATGGGGCTGCCCCAAGGGCAAATCTAATAAAAAAAACAAAAAAAAACAAAGATATACAGATTGGCACTCTAGAATGTTGTGTATATATAAGGGCATTCAGATAGTGGACGTGCTTTATAAAATGCTGTATATAGAGGGTATACAGGTAATAATAATAATACATTTTATTTTTATAGCGCCGACATATTCCGCAGCACTTTACATTTCAGAGGGGATTTGTACAGACAATAGACATTACAGCATAACAATAATCACATACAGTAGATTATAACAAATAACAAGAGGAGTGAGGGCCCTGCTCGCAAGCTTACAGTCTATGAGGAAAGAGGGAGACACGAAAGGTGGGTGGTAACAGTTGCTCTGATTGTATGGACCAGCCATAATGTTAAGTGTGTAACAGTACAGACACAGAGGGCTAATGGATGCATAAAGCATGTGGGAACATGATGCTGGGAACCTGGTTATGGTAAAACTTTTGGCTCTGCCACACAGGGATAGGTTAGGTTAATGTGTTGAGGCGATAGGCCAGTCTGAATAAATGCGTTTTCAGGATGCACTTAAAATTGTGGGGATTGGGGACTAATCGTATTGACCTGGGAAGTGCATTCCAAAGAATTGGCGCCGCACGTGTAAAGTCTTGGAGACGGGAGTGGGAGGTTCTGACTATTGAGGATACTAACCTCAGGTCATCAGCAGAACGGAGGGCGCGGGTAGGGTGGTATACTGAAACAAGGGAGGAGATGTAGGGTGGTGCTGAGCCATGGAGGGCTTTGTGGGTGAGGGTAATAAGTTTATACTGAATTCTGGAGTGGATGGGTAGCCAGTGTAATGACTGGCACAAGGTAGAGGCATCGGTGTAACGATTGGCGAGGAATATGATCCTGGCTGCAGCATTCAAGACAGATTGGAGAGGGGAGAGTTTGGTAAGAGGGAGACCGATTAGAAGAGAGTTACAATAGTCGAGACGAGAATGAATAAGAGAAACAGTAAGAGTTTTTGCAGAGTCAAAAGTAAGAAAAGGTCGAATTCTAGAAATGTTTTTGAGGTGCAGATGACAAGAGCGAGCCAGTGATCGAATGTGGGGTGCAAAGGAAAGCTCGGAATCAAGTATGACCCCAAGACAGCGGGCATGTTGCTGGGGAGTAATAGTGGAACCACACACAGAAATAGCAATGTCGGGTATAGGTACATTAGTAGCAGGAGGAAACACCAGGAGTTCAGTCTTTGACAGGTTCAGTTTCAGATATAGTGAGGACATGATATTAGACACAGCGTTTAGACAATCGCCAGTGTTTTCTAGAAAGGCTGGCGTGATGTCAGGAGAAGAAGCGTATAATTGGGTGTCATCAGCATAGAGATGGTACTGGAAACCAAATCTACTGATTGTTTGACCAATAGGGGCAGTGTACAAGGAGAAGAGGAGGGGGCCTAGAACCGATCCTTGAGGAACCCCAACAGTAAGGGGAAGGTGAGAGGAGGAGGAACCGGCAAAAGAAACAATAAAGGAGCGGTCGGAGAGATAGGAGGAGAACCAGGAGAGAACGGTGTCCTTGAGGCCAATGGAATGGAGCATAGTGAGGAGGAGCTGATGATCCACAGTGTCGAATGCTGCAGAGAGATCCAAGAGAATTAGCATGGAGTAATGACCATTTGATTTAGCTGTTAGCAGATCATTAGAGACTTTAGTGAGGGCAGTTTCAGTGGAGTGTAAAGAGCGGAAACCGGATTGGAGAGGGTCGAGAACAGAGTTTTCTGAGAGATAGCGGATAAGACGGGAGTGGACCAGGCGTTCCAGGAGTTTAGAGATGAAGGGAAGATTAGAGACAGGTCTATAGTTAGCGGCACAGTTTTGGTCGAGGGATGGTTTTTTAAGTAGTGGATGTATGATGGCATGCTTAAATGAGGAGGGAAAAATACCAGAAGAGAGAGAGAGGTTAAATATTTTAGTTAGGTGAGGGGTGACAGCAGGGGAAAGGGACTGGAGGAGATGTGACGGAAATGGGTCACTGGTGCAAGTAGTTGGGCGAGAAGATGCAAGGAGCCTGCTTACTTCTTCTTCTGTGACTGGTTCAAAATCAGAGAGTGAGTTAGATGCAGTGGGGGAGGGAGGACAGTGCATGGTATGAGGGGATTTGGAGATAATTTCCTGTCGGATCTGGTCAATTTTTTCTTTGAAGTAATTGGCCAGATCGTCAGCTCGGAGCTCCGTGGTTGGGGCCTGTACTCTTGGATTAAGTAGAGAATGAAAAGTGTCAAAGAGACGTTTCGGGTTATTGGATAGTGAGGTGATGAGGGTGTTGAAATAGGTTTGTTTGGAGAGGTGAAGGGCAGTGTTGTATGTTCTAAGCATAAACTTAAAATGGATGAAATCTTCGTGTAGATTGGACTTTCTCCACAGACGTTCGGCGCACCTGGAGCACCGCTGCAGGAAACGTGTTTGCACCGTGTGCCAGGGTTGTCGCCGTCTGTGTTGTGGTGTTCTATTTATAGGGGGTGCAAATTCATCCAGGGCACTTTGAAGTGTTTCATTGTAATGCTTCAATGCAGAATCAGGACATGAGAGGGAGGAGATAGGGGCCAATGAAGACTGCAAGTTCTTCAGAAGTTTCTGGGTGTTAATGGCCTGTATGTTTCTATAAGTCTGGACAGTGGGGGTGACCTGAGCAGCCTGGCAGTTCTGTATAGAGAATGAAAGAAGATTGTGGTCAGAGAGCGGGAGAGGGGAGTTTGCAAAATCATCCACTGCACAAAGCCGAGAGAAGACCAAGTCGAGGGAGTTTCCGTCTTCATGCGTTGGAGAATTAGTAAGCTGTGAAAGGCCAAATGAGGAGGTTAGAGATAAAAGGTGAGTAGCAGATGGGGAGAGGGGAAGAGCAATGGGGATGTTGAAATCTCCCATGATGAGGGTAGGGATGTCACAGGAGAGAAAATGTGGAAGCCAAGTGGCAAAATGATCCAGGAACTGATGGGAGGGGCCGGGAGGACGATACACCACCGCCACTTGCATGGAGAAGGGGGTGTAGAGTCTGACGGCATGGACCTCAAAAGAAGGGAAGACAAGTGAGGGTACTTGAGGGATAACCTGAAAGGTACATTTTGGTAATAGGAGCAGACCAACGCCTCCACCAGCTCTATTGTCTGATCTTGGGGTATGAGAGAAGTGTAGCCCCCCGTATGAAAGAGCAGCAGCAGCGGTAGTATCTGACTGCTGGATCCAGGTTTCAGTAAGAGCCAGGAGGTTAAGAGAATTAGAAAGGAAGAAGTCATGAATGAAGGAGAGTTTGTTACACACTGAGCGAGAATTCCAAAGTGCACAATTAAGAGAGACAGATGGCATGCAGGGAATATTAATAAGATTAGAGGGGTTTCTGAGTGTAGCAGTGGGGGGGTTTGACAGGTAGTGGTCGTACTATGTACACAGCATTCTAGAATGCTGTATATGGCAACATACAGGTGGTGGTAGTACTTTATACGGGGGGGGCGGGGCATAAACAATGATTGAATACCCTGTAGTAAACAGCAATAATGCATGAAAATATAAGGTACTTGGTTAACACGCTCGATTTAAAAAAAATGCAGAAGCCAATAGCCATCTACCATTTCACAGTGACCCTAATTGGGACAGTGATAACTAATATTAAAACCCTTTATATATTGATGTGGTTTCCCATTCCTGTGTGTCCACTCTTTGGGCCTAATCCTTCTCAGTCCTTATCCACAAGCAAGTCACAGGACAAAGCGGTAAGGTTTTTAATATTAGTTAGGACTGTCCCAATTACGTCACCGTGAAGTGGTGGGATGGCTTTGGCTTTTTTAATAAAGAACGTGTTAACTAAATCTCCTATATTATTTTCATGCACAACGCCATTTACTGCAGGGTATTCAGTCATGTTTGTGTTTTTTTTCTGTTCAGTGGCCAGTGTGAACGTGCGCTTACACGCTCCATGCACACCAGTTTGTATCATTTTTTATGGGGAATCCTGGTGACATGTTCCCTTTAGGCAGGCTTACATCTATGCAGCTTGTACAAGTGAACTTCACTGTCTCAAAAGTGGTTTACCTGTCTAAGGCTAGTTTCACACTAGTGTATCTACATGCAGCGCACGGCGCCACTAAGCCCCGCCTCCTCCGGTCATCTCCTATCGCACATCACTGCATGCGATCTGCGCACCCTACCTTTAGCATAGGGTGCGCAGACTGTGTGCTAGTAGGATTTTGTGTGCGCTGCGCCCTTTTGACGGTGCGCCGAGCGCACCATGTTGCATTTTGGGGCGCTCGGCGCACCGTCAAAAGAGCGCAGCACACGCAAAATCCTACTAGCGCAGTCTGTGCACCCTATGCTCAAGATAGGGGGCGCAGATGGCATGCAGCGATGTGCGATAGTAGATGACCGGAGGGGGCGCCGTGCGCTGCGTGTAGCTACGCTAGTGTAAAACTAGCCTAACCCAGTTATTACAGCACCTTCCATGTGTTACAGAGATGCATCATGGGCTTGTCCATGCATGAAATAAAAGGCTAAATTACAACATGGAGATCAGAGCAGTGTTTTATTTACATTCAGAACCAGTTTAAGAGGAACAAATTAAGATTTCCCACAGAAATCTCAGACTTTTACTTACAGAAATATTGGCTAAATAACATTCTTACATATATAGAAACCTTTAATTTTATAAAAGTGCATTTTTTTGCATTGAAAAATTTTGCTTGTTTCATGCAATGCATTTCTTATGTATTGTACAACTGTAATATGCTGTTGGTGCATGCGGGCAGGACTGATGGGAGGGTCTGTGGCTCGGCCCCCCCCATGGCCTGCTTCCGGTGTCTAGGACCAGATATCATAATACCAGCCTTGAATAGAAGGAGACAGCAACCAACCCTGAGAGACATCCAATTGGGAACGCCCCGTCATGCCAAAGGGAGTCTGCTAGATCCAGGCGTAGTAGACCAGCGCTGATGGGTTTGTGGACGCCAGGAGGGGGTTGGGCCTGAAGGAAGGTTTCTTTTCCTGGCGGGTAGGAGAGTTGTCCTGTTGGTTGCTTTTTTGGACTGAACATTTCCGAAACCACAATTGGACTGTGCACCTCTTGGGAAGGAGGAGTTTAGTCTTCTGTTGCAGAAGAAAAGTACTCTTACCCTGATAGGTAGAGGGCAGGAAGCACTAGAAAGTTGGTGTGCATGATTGTTCAGGGCGCAGGTGGTGTGGCCCGGCCACCAGAGGCTAGACGAGAGCCTGGATTTTTAAGAGTAGGGTCGCAGGAGCCTCTGTCAAACGTGGAGGCCGCATGAATAGGAAGGTTTCCCCAGGAGATGTCCATATTGCTCAGGGGAAAACTAGGACATATTTGTCTTGTCCCTTCATTTTTTTAATGGAGCCCCCTCACTGCCTGGTAGGATATACCTGTCCTGAAGATTTCAAATCCTAACCTTTACACAGACTTTCAGGCGACTGGCAGGTAACGGGATTTGTCTTCCCTCCCTACTCTATCTGGATATGGGGGGGCAAGAGGGTAGGGGGATTAGTGGCAAGGACTATCCGCCGGAAAACCGCAAACACTCTTGATGCCTCGTAGACCACAGATGATATGGTAGTGACAATTCTAGGTGGGAGATCAGAGTGATAACTCCACTCTGTCGCCCTTAAACGCCATATCTGAAAGAAAAAGGGAAATCATTAATAAAAAAAATCAAGACCTAAGGCAGAAACCAGCCTGGGTGGTCCGGACCCATGTCTGCCTCCTACTGACACTAAGCTAAAACGGATTAGCTTCATGCCAGTTAGTAGTGTTCCCTCCAAGCATAAGCAGCATACAAACATAGCTTTTTGTGTGCCCCAATGAAGCATTAACCACCCCGCACACCAACCAGAGGGCCACACAGGGTAACCCCCCCCTGTCCAATCATAAACCTCCACCTCACACTAATCAGTGGACCCCACAGGATAAACCCATAAAAGCCCAAATGCCCCCTTCCCCCAAGCATAAATCCCCATCAGATGCCCTCTCAAGCATAAATCCCCATCATGCACCCTCCACCCCCAAGCAAAACCCCTCATCGGACGTCCACACGCCCCCACCGGACGTCCGCACGCCCCCACCGGACGTCCGCACGCCCCCACCGGACGTCCGCACACCCCCAAGCGCACAAGCCCCCATCGGACGTCCACACGCCCTCCAAACGCACAAGCCCCCATCGGACGTCCACACGCCCTCCAAGCGCACAAGCCCCCATCGGACGTCCACACGCCCTCCAAGCGCACAAGCCCCCATCGGACGTCCACACGCCCCCAAGCATAAGCCCACATCGGACGTAAACACCCCCCAAAGATTAGGCCCCATCGGACGTCCACACGCCACCAAGCATAAGCCCCCATCGGACGTCCACACGCCCCCAAGCATAAGCCCCCATCCGACGTCCACACGCCCCCAAGCATAAGCCCCCATCCGACGTCCACACGCCCCCAAGCATAAGCCCCCATCCGACGTCCACCCCGGCATAAACCCCCATCGGACGTCCACCCCCCCAGCATAAACCCTCATCGGACGTCCACCCCCCTTAAGCCTAAGCCCCTATCGGACGTCCACCCCCCTTAAGCCCCTATTGGATGCCATTCCCAGCATAAAACCATCATTGGACATACACCCCCGCATAAAACCTCATCGGACGTCCACCCCTGACCCCTCCCCAGCATAAACCTCATCGGACGTCCACCCCCTCCCAGCATAAGTCCCATCGGATGTCCAGCTTCCCCATCATAAACCCCCGTCGGATGTCCATCCCCCGAAAGTATAAACCCCCACCAGATGGCACCTCTTCCCCAAACAAAAAGCCCTACCAGTCGAGCGCCTACCCCAAAATAAATCCACCCCTTTCAAGTCACAACAGATGCAGACAGGCCCCTTCGCCCTAGCATCAAGTCCCCAAGACACCACAATTGCGCATTAAATCCCCCCCTGTCCCAAGATCCCAACCAGACCAGGAGGCGTTAATGCACGCTTGTGGGGTCTGTTTGTCCCCGGGGGGCCCTACTGGGGATAATGCACGCTCGTGGGGTCTGGTTGGGCTTCTGGGGGTCGATTAACGCATGCTTGTGGGGTCTGGTAGGGCCCCGGGGAAGGGTTAATGCACGCTTGAGAGGTCTGGTTGGGCCCTGCATTAGACCCCCAAGGAGCCCACCAGACCACAAACGCATGCATTAACCCCCTCCCCGTGAGCCCAACCAGACACACAAGTGTAAATTAAACCCTCCGCGCTTGTGGGATCTGGTGGGCTTCTGGGGTGGGTTAATGCAGGGTCCACTCAGACCCCGCAAACGTGCATTAACCCCCCCAGGGCAGAAACTAGACCCCAAAAGCATGCATTAACCACCCCTGGAGCCCAACCAAACCACAAAAACGTGCACTAATCCCCCCACAGTAAGGAGCCCACCCAGACCCCACAAGCATGCATTAATCCCGCCGGAAACCCAAACAGAACCCACAAGCGTACATTAAAAACCCCTGAGATCCAACCAGAACCCATAAGCGTGCATTAATCCCCCGGGAGCCCAACCAGACCTCACAAACGTGCATTAACCCCCCCCCGGGACTACCCAACCCTGCGTGTGCATTAACCTCCCCCCCGGGGCCCAACCAAACACGGCAAGCGTGCATTAACCCCCCCCCGGACCCAACCAAATACGGCAAGCGTGCATTAACCACCCCCCCCGAGACCCAACCAAACACGGCAAGCGTGCATTAACCCCCCCCCCGGGACCCAACCAAACACGGCAGGCGTGCATTAACCCCCCCCGGGACCCAACCAAACACGGCAAGCGTGCATTAACCCCCCCCGGGACCCAACCAAACACGGCAAGCGTGCATAAACCCCCCCCCGGGACCCAACCAAACACGGCAAGCGTGCATTAACCCCCCGGGACCCAACCAAACACGGCAAGCGTGCATTAACCCCCCCGGGACCCAACCAAACACGGCAAGCGTGCATTAACCCCCCCGGGACCCAACCAAACACGGCAAGCGTGCATTAACCCCCCCGGGGCCCAACCAGACACGGCAAGCGTGCATTAACCCTCCTGGGAGCCCAAGCAGACCCCACAAGCATGCATTAGTACCCCCCCGAAGTACAACCAGAGCCCACAAGCGTGCATTAACCCCCAACCAGACCCCACAAGCATGCATCATTAACCCCCCTCTCCCAGGACTGCCAGACACCCCAAGCGTGCATCATTAACCCTCTCTCCCGGGATTGCCAGACACCCCAAGCATGCATCATTAACTCCCCTCTCCCGGGACTGCCAGACACCCCAAGCGTGCATCATTAAACCCCCTCTCCCGGGACTCCCAGACACCACAAGCGTGCATCATCAACCCTCCTCTCCCGGGACTACCAGACACCACAAGCGTGCATCATCAACCCTCCTCTCCCGGGACTACCAGACACCACAAGCGTGCATCATCAACCCTCCTCTCCCGGGACTACCAGACACCACAAGCGTGCATCATCAACCCTCCTCTCCCAGGACTACCAGACACCACAAGCGTGCATCATCAACCCTCCTCTCCCGGGACTACCAGACACCACAAGCGTGCATTAACCCCCCTCTCCCAGGACTACCAGACACCACAAGCGTGCATTAATCCCTCTCTCCCCGGACTACCAGACACCACAAGCGTGCATTAATCCCTCTCTCTCGGGACTACCAGACACCACAACCGTGCATCATCAACCCCCCTCTCCCAGGACTACCAGACACCACAACCACAAGCGTGCATCATCAACCCTCCTCTCCCGGGACTACCAGACACCACAAGCGTGCATTAACCCCCCTCTCCCGGGACTACCAGACACCACAAGCGTGCATTAACCCCTCTCTTCTGGGACTACCAGACACCACAAACGTGCACTAACACACCCTGTACCCAGCCAGACCCCGGGAGCATGCATTAACACCCCCCCCGGAGACCCAACCAGACCCCTCAGACGTGCATTAACCCCCCTAGGACAAAGCCGGACCCCACAAGCGTGCATTAACCCCCCAGACCCAAACAGACCCCACAAGCCAGCCATAGCCCCCCTGGGAGCCCAAGCAGACCCCACAAGTGTGCATTAACCCCCACCCCCCTGACAAAACAGACCCTGCAAGCGTGCATTAACCCCCCTGGGAGCCAAAAGCAGACCTCACATGCATGCATTAGTACCCCCCGAAGTACAACCAGACCCCACAAGTGTGCATTAACCCCCACCCCCAACCAGACCCCACAAACATGCATTAGTAACCCCCCCAAGTACAACCAGACCCCCACAAGCGTGCATTAACCCCCACCCCCTGCCCCAAACAGACCCCACAAGCGTGCATTAACCCCCACCCCCTGCCCCAAACAGACCCCAGAAGCGTGCATTAGTACCCCCCGAAGTACAACCAGACCCCACAAGCGTGCATTAACCCCACCACCCCCAACCAGACCCCAGAAGCATGCATTAACCCCCCCGGACCCCACCAGACCCGTAAGCGTGGATTAACCCCCTGCCCCAAACATACTCCACAAGCATGCATTAGAACCCCCCCCCAAAAGTACAGCCAGACCCCACAAGCATGCATTAACCCTCCACGGACCCCACCAGACCCATAAGCATGCATTAACCCCCACCCCCTGCCCCAAACAGACCCCAGAAGCATGCATTAGTACCCCCCGAAGTACAACCAGACCCCACAAGCATGCATTAACCCCCCAGACCCACCAGACCCGTAAGCGTGCATTAACCCCCACCCCCCTTGCCCCAAACAGACCCCACAAGCATATATTAGAACCCCCCCAAAGTACAACCAGACCCCACAAGCATGCATTAACCCCCCACCCCGACCCCACAAGCATGCATTAGAACCCCCCAAAGTACAACCAGGCCCCACAAGCGTGCATTAACACCCCACCCCCCTTCCCCAACCAGACCCCACAAGCACGCATTAGTACCCCCCGAAGTACAACCAGACCCCACAAGCATGCATTAACCCCCCAGACCCACCAGACCCGTAAGCGTGCATTAACCCCCACCCCCCTTGCCCCAAACAGACCCCACAAGCATATATTAGAACCCCCCCCAAAGTACAACCAGACCCCACAAGCATGCATTAACCCCCCACCCCGACCCCACAAGCATGCATTAGAACCCCCCAAAGTACAACCAGGCCCCACAAGCGTGCATTAACACCCCACCCCCCTTCCCCAACCAGACCCCACAAGCATGCATTAGTACCCCCCGAAGTACAACCAGACCCCACAAGTGTGCATTATATACCCCAAGCCCCCTGCCCCAAACTGACCCCACAAGCATGCATTAACCCCCCCGGACCCCAAATAGAACTTGCAAGCATGCATTAACCCTTCTGGGAGCCCAAGCAGACCCCACAAGCATTAACCCCTCCAGACCCTAAACAGATCCCGTAAGCGTGCATTAACCCCCCCAGACCCCACCAGCGTGCATTAATCCCCCCCTCCCCTCCGGGAGCCCAACAGCTCCCAGGTAAGCCCCCAAATCCCACTAGTTAGCCCCAAGTATCAGCCCCATCAACCAAACATCTAAGAAGACACCAACCTGTTACTAAACCCTCCTGCCTGTCACCGACGCGGCTGACCTAACTCCACACTGCTCACAGACGCCGGCACCATAGAGACAGCTAAGACAGTGTGTATTGGAGGCTTCTCTCCCTGCACCAGACGGCAGAGACACGTGTAATGGCGTCTTCTCTTCCTGCCTTTGCTGTCAGAACACGCCCCCCCCCTGGTATGACACGCACCCAGAGCTGACATCACACCTGGAAGGAGCCCATACAGTCTAGCATTTACCGCTGCTCCATGGAGGGTGTGAGAGGAGAGGACCGAGGGCTGCACCATGGACCCTTGTTCAAATGGGAATGAGGACGCAGGACTCGGTGTGAGGATGGATTTTGGAAAGGAGTTGATGTTGCTTGAGTGAGTGGGGCTGCATAGGGAAGATGATGATGAGGGGCTGTGTGGGGGAAGGGGGAATGATGAGGGGCTGTGTGGGGGAAGGGGGGATGATGAGGGGCTGTGTGGGGGAAGGGGGGATGATGAGGGGCTGTGTGGGGGAAGGGGGGATGATGAGGGGCTGTGTGGGGAAGGGTGAGATCATGCATATTGCTTTGCTGCAGGTTGAATGGGGTGATGTAACTCCCTCCTACATAAAATCGAAAACAAACGCTTCCCCAAGCTCTAGAGGAACAGAAGCACCGAATCCCTGGACTAAAAGTGAATATGGAGAAAATCCAGCTTCTTGGAAATCACAAAATGTAATGAAAGAGAGAAAATATTCTGAAAATGCTGAACAGCAGAGACAGCATAGCACCGCACGATGCCATGGGCGTCTGGAACGCGTCTCTATGCTGTCTCTGCTATTTATCATGTTTTCATTATTTATCTATTTTCCAATATAGCAATTTCCCAAAAAATGGATTTTCTTTACATTTGTGAATCCCTTGTGGCTGTGTCAGGTAGTGGGCGCTATCACTCGTGAGGCTACATGTTGGGGGGCTGTGTCGGGCAGTGGGCGCTATCACTCGTGAGGCTACATGTTGGGGGGCTGTGTCGGGCAGTGGGTGCTATTACTCGTGAGGCTGCATGTTGGGGGGCTGTGTCGGGCAGTGGGTAATGTCACTCTAGTGAGGCTGCATGTTGGGGGGGCTGTGTCGGGCAGTGGGTGCTGTCACTCGTGAGGCTGCATGTTGGGGGGCTGTGTCGGGCAGTGGGTAAGGTCACTCGTGGGGCTGTCGGGCAGTGGGTGCTGTCACACTCTTGAGGCTGCATGTTGGGGGGCTGTGTGGGGAAGAGGGTGCCGTCACTCGTGAGGCTGCATATTGGGGGGCTGTCGGGCAGTGGGTAATGTCACTCTAGTGAGGCTGCATGTTGGGGGGCTGTGTCGGGCAGTGGGTGCTGTCAGTCGTGAGGCTGCATGTTGGGGGCTGTGTCGGGCAGTGGGTGCTGTCACTCGTGAGGCTGCATGTTGGGGGCTGTGTCAGGCAGTGGGCGCTGTCACTCGTGAGGCTGTATGTTGGGGGGCTGTGGGGGGGAAGAGGGTGCTGTCACTCGTGAGGCTGCATGTTGGGGGGCTGTGTCGGGCAGTGGGTGCTGTCAGTCGTGAGGCTGCATGTTGGGGGATGGGTCGGTCAGTGGGTAATGTCACACTCGTGAGGCTGCATGTTGGGGGGCTGTTTCGGGGAGTGGGTGCTGTCACACTCGTGAGACTGCATGTTGGGGGGATGGGTCAGTCAGTGGGTAATGTCACACTCGTGAGGCTGCATATTGGGGGGGCTGTGTGGGGAAGAGGGTACTGTCACTCTCCTGAGGCTGCATGTTGGGGGGCTGTGTTGGGCAATGGGTAATGTCACACTCGTGAGACTGCATGTTGGGGGGGGCTGTGTCGGGCAGTTGGTAATGTCACTCTTGTGAGGCTGCATGTTGGGAGGCTGTGTCAGGCAGTGGGTGCTATCACTCGTGAGGCTGCATGTTGGTGGGGCTGTGTCGGGCAGTGGGTAACGTCCCTCTCCTGAGGCTTCATGTTGGTGGGGCTGTGTCGGGCAGTGGGTAACGTCCCTCTCCTGAGGCTGCATGTTGGGGGGGCTGTGTTGGGCAGTGGGTAATGTCTCTCCTGAGGCTGCATTTTGGGGGCCTGTGTCGGGCAGTGGGTGCTGTCACTCTTGTGAGGCTTCATGTTGGGGGGCTGTGTCGGGCAGTGGGTAATATCACTCTCGTGAGGCTGTATGTTGGGGGGCTGTGGGGGGAAGAGGGTGCTGTCACTCTCGGGCTGTCGGGCAGTGGGTAGTGTCACTCTCGTGAGGCTGCATGTTGGGGGGCTGTGTTCGGCAGTGTGTAATGTCACACTCGTGAGGCTGCCAGTTAGGGGGCTGTGTAGGGAAGAGGGTGCTGTCACTCTTGTGAGGCTGCATGTTGGGGGCTGTGTGGGGGAAGAGGGTGCTGTCACTCGTGATGCTGCATGTTGGTGGGGCTGTGTTGGGCAGTGGGTAATGTCTCGTGAGGCTGCATGTTGGTGGGGCTGTGTTGGGCAGTGGGTAACGTCACTCTCCTGAGGCTGCATGTTGGGAGGCTGTCGGGCAGTGGGTGCTGTCACTTGTGAGGCTGCATGTTGGTCTGTGTTTGGCAGTGGGTAATGTCACTCGTGGGGCTGTGTGGGGGAAGAGGGTGCTGTCACTCTCGTGAGGCTGCATGTTGGGGGCTGTGTCGGGCAGTGGGTAATGTCACACTCGTGAGGCTGCATGTTGGGGGGGCTTTGTTGGGCAGTGGGTGATGTTACTCGCGTGAGGCTGCATATTGGGGGGCTGTGTGAGGAAGAGGGTGCTGTCACTCTACTGAGGCTGCATGTTGGGGGGCTGTGTCGGGCAGTAGGTAGTGTCACTCTTGTGAGGCTGCATGTTGGGGGGCTGTGTCGGGCTGTGGGTAATGTCACTCGTGAGACTGCATGTTGGGGAGCTGTGTCGGGCATTGGGTGCTGTCACTCGTGAGACTGCATGTTGGGGAGCTGTGTCGGGCATTGGGTGCTGTCACTCTTGTGAGGCTGCATGTTGGGGGCTGTGTCGGGCAGTTAGTAATGTCACTCTTGTGAGGCTGCATGTTGGGGAGCTGTGTCGGGCAGTGGGTAATATCACTTGTGAGGCTGTATGTTGGGGGGCTGTGGGGGGGGAGGGTGCTGTCACTCGTGAGGCTGCATGTTGGGGTCCTGTGTTGGGCAGTGGGTAATGTCACTCTCGTGAGGCTGCATGTTGGTGTGGCTGTCGGACAGTGGGTGCTGTCACACTCGTGAGGCTGCATGTTGGGGGGCTGTGTCAGGCAGTGGGTGTTGTCACTCTTGTGAGGCTGCATGTTGGGGGGCTGTGTCAGGCAGTGGGTGTTGTCACTCTCGTGAGGCTGCATGTTGGGGGGCTGTGTCAGGCAGTGGGTGTTGTCACTCTCGTGAGGCTGCATGTTGGGGGGCTTTGTCGGGCAGTGGGTAGTGTCACTCTCGTGAGGCTGCATGTTGGTGGGGCTGTTTCTGACAGTGGGTGCTACAGTTGTGGCCAAAAGTATTGACACCCCTGCAATTCTGACAGATAATACTCAGTTTCTTACTGAAAATGATTGCAAACACAAATTCTTTGGTATTATCTTCATTTAATTTGTCTTAAATGAAAAAACACAAAAGCGAATGAAGCAAAAAGCAAAACATTGATCATTTCACACAAAACTCCAAAAATGGGCCAGACAAAAGTATTGGCACCCTCAGCCTAATACTTGGTTGCACAACTTTTAGCCAAAATAACTGCGACCAACCGCTTCCGGTAACCGTCAATGAGTTTCTTACAATGCTGTGCTGGAATTTTAGACCATTCTTCTATGGCAAACTGCTCCAGGTCCCTGATATTTGAAGGGTGCCTTCTCCAAACTGCCATTTTTAGATCTCTCCACAGGTGTTCTATGGGATTCAGGTCTGGACTCATTGCTGGCCACCTTAGAAGTCTCCAGTGCTTTCTCGCAAACCATTTTCTAGTGCTTTTTGAAGTGTGTTTTGGGTCATTGTCCTGCTGGAACACCCATGACCTCTGAGGGAGACCCATCTTTCTCACACTGGGCCCTACATTATGCTGCAAAATTTGTTGGTAGTCTTCAGACTTCATAATGCCATGCACACGGTCAAGCAGTCCAGTGCCAGAGGCAGCAAAGCAACCCCAAAACATCCGGGAACCTCCGCCATGTTTAACTGTAGGGACCGTGTTCTTTTCTTTGAATGCCTCTTTTTTTCTCCTGTAAAATCTATGTTGATGCCTTTGCCCATAAAGCTCTAGTTTTGTCTCATCTGACAAGAGAACATTCTTCCAAAACGTTTTAGGCTTTTTCAGGTAAGTTTTGGCAAACTCCAGCCTGGCTTTTTTATGTCTCGGGGTAAGAAGTGGGGTCTTCCTGGGTCCCTTTTCATTCAGACGCCGACGGATAGTACAGGTTCACACTGTTGTACCCTCGGACTGCAGGGCAGCTTGAACTTGTTTGGATGTTAGTCGAGGTTCTTTATCCAACATCCGCACAATCTTGTGTTGAAATCTCTTGTCAATTTTTCTTTTCCGTCCACATCTAGGGAGGTTAGCCACAGTGCCATGGGCTTTAAACTTCTTGATGACACTGCGCACGGTAGACACAGAAACATTCAGGTCTTTGGAGATGGACTTGTAGCCTTGAGATTGCTCATGCTTCTTCACAATTTGGTTTCTCAAGTCCTCAGTCAGTTCTTTGGTCTTCTTTCTTTTCTCCATGCTCAATGTGGTACTCACAAGGACAGAGGTTGAGTCAACTTTAATCCATGTCAACTGGCTGAAAGTGTGATTTAGTTATTGCCAACACCTGTTAGATGCCATAGGTAAGTTGCAGGTGCTGTTAATTACACAAATTAGAGAAGCCTCACATGATTTTTCGAACAGTGCCAATACTTTTGTCCACCCTCTTTTTTTATGTTTGGTGTGGAATTATATCCAATTTGGCTTTAGGACAATTCTTTTTGTGTTTTTTTCATTTAAGACAAATTAAATGAAGATAATACCAAAGAATTTGTGTTTGCAATCATTTTCAGGAAGAAACTGAGTATTATCTGACAGAATTGCAGGGGTGTCAATACTTTTGGCCACAACTGTATATCTAGCACCAAACCCAACAGTGCCATCAAGGACAATAGTCACTGTGGCACAATACAGCAATACAATACCCAAAGCAGTCACTGTTGAGTCAGATGACACTGTTGGATTTCCTGCTAGAATATATCTAGCACGAAACCCAACAGTGCAATCAAGGACAATAGTCACTGCGGCATAACAGAGCAGGGAAATACTTACTAAACGCCTTTTTTGAGGATGCAGTTGTGCTGTCCCAGCCATCCATCAACGCTGCGGCCACCTCATTCCATAGCCGCCGGGTCACCACGTCCTTGTTGTACAGCCGGTCACGCTCCTGGACCAGGCGAATAAGGTGCTCATTATCCAGGTAGACGTCTTCATCCCGTTGTGGAACCTAGACAAAACACAATCATTAGAATATTCGAATTTTGTGTGAATAAGAAGTTACAAAAAAGTTCCCGATAAGAGGAAATATAGAAGATAAAAAATAAAGAACATTACAAATCATTTGATACTTACATTCCGTATCACCACCGGGACTTGGCTGCTCATGCTGTTCGCCCTCACTAGTTGCGTCCGCTGAAGATGTCTGAAAAAACCAACAAACGTTGGGGAGATTTTGGGAAGCAGCAGATATACTTACCAAACGCACGAAAATAATCACCTCACGGTCTGCTTGTGCCAGTTCCTGCCGGGATGGTGAATATTCCGATGACATACTGCATGTAAAAATAATACAATGCATTAGTACATATACAATTTAAAAGGAGAGACATACATTTTTAGATGTAATAATACTCACATTCTTGCTGCTGACGCTGGAATTGAAAATGGGGTCTTCTTTTGCAGTCTTTCTGCTCTCCAGGCAGTCTCTATAGTTATGGTACAGTGCTGGCAGACAACTCCTTTTATATAGACAGGAAGTTTTTTAGGTGGGGATTTTTATAACTAGTCTAACCAATGGACACCAAAATAACGCCTGCGCAAAAAAAGCATACATGCGCATCCATAGACCATAATGGTAATTTTTTGCGCAAAACGTGCACATGCGTTTTTTTAAGCCGTTGGGCGGACCAAAAAATGCAACATGTAGCGTCTGGAAATTAAGGATGCACACCATAAAAAAACGCAGCGCACGAAAAACGCATATGTGCGCATGCCAACACGCACCCATGTTAAATATAGGGGAAAAACGCAGCGCAAAAAATGCAAATGTGAAACCAGCCTTAGCAGTCCATCCCCTGGCTCTGCTCCCTGGAAACAGATACCCCAGGAACCCAGAAGATGGTCCCCTCGGTGGAGGCCTCTCCTACACAGACATCAGCCCCCACCTGTAGCCAGCATGAAAAAGAGATACACTGTGCAGCCAGACACTCAAACAAGAGTTCAGTCTGAAGGAGATGAATAGTGTGCAATGAATATGCACAAAAGGGACTGACAAGCCAATGTCAGCATGGTAAAGACCACATAAATTATGAGTGAAGTAGTGCCTAAAATGAAACAATAATATAAATATTGATGTATATACACCTATTTTCGATTCATTCAGCTACTAGAGCAGCATGATTTTCGAACTGAGAAATAAACGGTTCCCTTATGCATACAGAAAGTAGGATATAACTAATGCCAAGTAAAATGAATGTGCATGGCATAAAACATATTCCCCACATGGCACCACTGATCAAAACTATATTGCGCTAGCAACAAAATGTATTGTATGGACACTCAAACGTATTCAATATGTCGCGACTAGAGTTGAGCGAAACAGGTCGGTCAGATTCAAAAGTCGCTGACTTTCGCCAAAGTCGGGTTTTCGCGCACTTTAAAAAAGCGGTCCGGCATGCATGTGTGTTTACTGTCCTCCACTCCCTGCCGACTTTTCTTCCCCATTGACTTGCATTGGGTTTCGTGCTTCAGTCGAACCTTCAACTTTTCCCTATAGTCGGCCGATTTCGTTCGACTCGACTTTTGATAAAGTCAGGTTTCATGAAACCCGACTCGACCCGAAAAAAGGCAAAGTCGCTCATCTCTAGTCGTGACCAATAGTAAGCAAAGAGACTGATACATACGCAATATGGTATTGTCAATCTTCACACAGAACTACTGAATGAATATATAATGCGTAGATGGCAAAACGCACAACATGAATACTCAAACAGACATAGTATACAAGCAAAGTAGATGAGGTACTGCGCACAACATAGGACTGACAAACCCCAGATAGAGCTAATGATAAACTTATGTTGCACAGATAACAATGCATTACATAAATGACCAAGCGAATGTAGGATATAAGCGAAAAAGATGAATGACTGCGCGCAGTATGGAACTGTCCATTCTCACATGAAACCACTAAATGGACATGAATTGTGCGAATTATTGTTAAATATTAATAATTCGTTAAATATTTCTTATTACACCCAGTTCTGTAGATTGCTTTAGCTTATATGACATAGGCTATTTTTAAGCTTGGCTCATGGTAGAAAGACAGCTCTATATATGTAGAGACCACGTGCTTTAGGAGACGTATATAATTCATAGCTAACTGTAGAGGGCGCTCTTGCTCCCTCCCCATCATGAGACACAGACGCAAGGATGACATCTCGGCACGGATATAGCATTGAATGGACAGACAGCTGGGATATTACTTGACGGCTATGTGAGAAGCCGAACTGAGAGACAGCAGCCATTTGCTATTCAGGATCCTGGAGAGAAGAAGAATACATGTTGCTTTGATATGAACTAATGGACAATCTTTCACTTATTTTTTTATGTTTTCTGTAATAATCTTTTGTTGGATGGAAGAATCCAAATAAACCACTACATTTTTATCTGGTAACTAGTCCTGAGTATTTTACAGGATAAGCATTATTTTACATTGGAGAGCCAGCCAGATCTGAATTTTTGTATTTTTTTTGCGGATTTCCCTCAACTTGCCCAAAAGGGGGATTGAACTTTGCTACCGTCAGTCATATGTGCAAGTTATCAGGAATTCCACTATTCACAAAAATCAGACAGAATCTAGAAGTGGGGACTAAGAATTGCCAGATGGATTGAGAAGTACTACAAGTGCCAAAGTGCCAGACGTGTGAAGACAAGAGCCCAGCCTTGTCCATCAAAGGAACAAGCTGAGACATTTCAAGGTAAGAGAAATAAAATGGATGTCATTAATTCTCTTGCTAAGCAGAGTAAATTGGAATTTAAGTCTGTAGACAAGTCTAATCCAGAAGTATTATGGCTTAGCTTATATGCCGAGTGCGAAATGGCGAATCAGAAGTTAGATTGTAAATTCTTCAATAGAGAAAGAGAGAGATTAAAAAATATTCTACAGATGGTAGATATATTTCATAGATCTGTGTCAGAGAAATCCAAAAATGATTGTTGTGATGTTCTCGAGATTGGCTGTAAAGTTAGGGAGATTGACTGTAATCAAGTGTCTGTAGCAGCCATTGAAGGTGACCTTGCAGACGTGGAACAAGATGGAGAAGTAGGAGGAGACTTCAGAACTGACGTAGAGGACGTACAAGGGAAAGACGTACCACTAAAAATAGACGACTCACAGGCCGAAATCCGAAGTAAAGTAAGGAAAAGTTTGCTAAAGATATGCAAAATAATTCCTGCATATGACAACACAATTCATGTTTATAGAAACTCTGAGGTTTTTGAAAGTTGTGTTGACAAATTTGATTTATGTAACGAGGAGAAGAATCAGTTGTTCAAAATGTGGATCCCTGTAACCTTTTCCAGGAGGTTATCTTTAAAGTTATCTGGTGAAACACATGAGAATTTAACTGATAAAGACAGATTAAAAATTTTGATTTTTTTTGTTCATCAAATGAAAATCATCCAGATATTGATATTCTTCAAAAATTAAGGATTGGTCGGAAGGAATGTATTTTTACGTTCATGTCCATATATGACCGTCTGTACAAAATGCTGAGTGAGAATGTCAAAACACCATCCCTCATAAGGAGTTTTGTAGGCAAATTTTGGTTTTTAAATCCTGCATCTCGTGTTATTGCGTCACAAAAAGATTCTTTATTTGAATGTGCGCAGTCCCTTGATTTTGCCAGAAAACACGAGAATCGTGAAAGGAAAGTAAATTGTGCTAATTTTGTGAAGACAGGCAGAGTAAAATCTTATCAGAAGCCGGTATTAGCAAAGCCTTCTAAAATGAGATTTCCCCAAAATCAAATCTGTGAAGAACGAAGAAAATTACATATTTGTTATAAGCCTTATGGAATGATGCAAAGGATCACCGAAAAAACTTCACAGTTTAAGCCCTATAAAATTCCAAGTTCTGATCTTCTTTCTGTAACCAAGATGGCCGAATTTAACAGACAGAAACAGGTGGTGAGTGACATCATGGCCTGTAAACTGAATACTCTGCTCCAAGAATCTATCAGCTTCAAAATGGCAAGAACTTTTCAGGATATTTTTTGCAGAGAAATAAGTATGGGTGTAGGAATTGGCTAGAAAAAGTAATTATATATATTGTGTAAAAGTGTTATACAATGTATTAATTAGTTATATGTAATTATTATATAGAGTATAATCCTGTAGTTTTATGGTTTGTGGATAGATACATATTCATACAGTATATATAGAGTGTTTGTAGAAGTAGAAATAGTAGAACTGTATTTTTTAGTGAAAATTAAAATCTACATCAGTAATAATATTTAGAATTATGACTATGATATTAACCTTATTTTTTATGTTTCCTTAGAATTTTCATTTCAAAGCAGGACTTAATCCGGAAAAATTCTCTTCCAAGGATTTATGCCTTTATTTACACAGGAAGTTGCAATAATGGCATGATTTTATATATTTAACACTGAAATAATATGCATATAACTAACTGCATGGTTTGAATGACAACCACAGCATGTGGAATTTGAACCTTGTTCTAATAATAAGTAAAAGAATTTTTAAGGGGGTCTCAACTTTTGCAAACCAATGGAATTTTTTTTCCAGGCCTAAATGTCAAGTATAGCTATACATATATTTATGTCATGTGTATTTGGGGAATATTCTAAGAAATATTAAGAGACTAAATTGAAATAGTTTACAATGCATTGATAATTAGGATAATTTGGGTTAAAATACGTGTATTCATCACACCTTCGTATGTGAGGTATTTGGTTTAAACTTAAATATATTACACAGTCTGAGTGACAGTGACTGAGTGTATGAGCAGCTGCTTAGGAGTAATGTGATACGTTTGTAAGAGGCCTCAGGATTCTGAATGAGAGAAAAAAAAAAAACCCAAAAGCCTTTATCTTTAGGAGAAATATGCAGATCAGTTAAATTATTAGAATATTAGGATATATAATGAAATATTATCTACACAACATATATTTCTATATTTCTATAGTAATTATTATTTCTTGATTTAGTTAATTGTGGATAAGTGCAATCGCACATCAAAATGGTTTATGAAGAAAGTCTACATTTAAATTAAATTTTCCAAAGGATAATTTTATGATATTCAAATTAATTTTAATGGTCACACATCTTCAGACAAATAATGGTATAAGCAAGTATAAATTCACATAATTTATACATTAATTATTTTTAATTTTGGTTTTGATAAATGAATTATTTCATGAAACAATATTTTTTGGTATTAAGGGGGAAAATATGTTTTTGATCCTGACTACATCATCACATTTGATTAATACCTCTTCTTCACACATTTTAATAAAGAACAAATAGAAATAAGGTACAATGGTATAAGTATTGGGGATAATAACATTAAGTATTATAAAGAGTCATTTCTTTACAGTAAGAGGAGTAATACATGTAAAGTTGCATAATTTGAATATTTTGGTAACACAAGTTTATGACAATTATGAAATAATCCAGATCATGGAAATATTAAGGGTATATGTTACTGAGGACAGAACTACTCTGCATCAACATAAAGGCCTTATTTTTATTTTTATTCTTATTTTTCATTATTTTTAATTCTTTCACCAATATTTAGTAAAGTAATATCTACTGAGAATATTGCTTCATTAAATATAGCAATTATATGGTTCTATTACTAAGGAAATGTTTCACTTCTGAGTTATATGCAACAATTCTTTTATTCATTCATTCGCTCACTCATATATTCTTATTTTGGTTCATGGCTTTACATTCCTACATATTATTAGTATAATAAATATATTCTTTATTAATAAAGATGAAAACACTGGTTACATAAAACACAGTGACACCTATGGGTTGAAAAAGGTAATTACACCTATGACATAAAAAAAGTTCTGTCACATGAAGAATATGGATAATAATGTATTATCACTTATTATTGGTTTATTATTTCAAACATTGAAATCCATATATGGTACAAATTCTGATAATAATTCTATGGATATTACTGATTGCTATGGTACGCTGTGATATTATAGGATAGGAAAATTACCAGATTTGGTATAGACTAGGGAATGAAGACTTCAAGCAAGATACTGAAATTATGTTAATAAAGACTTTTCACATTTCTAAACTTTATTGATTCTTATCAGTTGCAAGAAGAAGAATGTCGCTATCCAGAAGTCCCAGAAGGTAACAAAGCTATGATTACTGAGTAATAGACTGTGTTAATTACAAATGCAGTATTCACCACTGACAGTCACAAGTGCAGTATCCACCACTGACAGTCACAAGTGCAGTATCCACCACTGACAGTCACAAGTGCAGTATCCACCACTGACAGCCACAAGTGCAGTATCCACCACTGACAGCCACAAGTGCAGTATCCACCACTGACAATCACAAGTGCAGTATCCACCACTGACAGCCACAAGTGCAGTATTCACCACTGACAGTCACAAGTGCAGTATCCACCACTGACAGTCACAAGTGCAGTATCCACCACTGACAGCCACAAGTGCAGTATCCACCACTGACAGCCACAAGTGCAGTATCCACCACTGACAATCACAAGTGCAGTATCCACCACTGACAGCCACAAGTGCAGTATCCACCACTGACAGTCACAAGTGCAGTATCCACCACTGACAGTCACAAGTGCAGTATCCACCACTGACAGTCACAATTAAAGTGTCTAACCTGACAACCAGAGGACGAGGATCCTATGATGCTGAGATGAACTGTGTTATCACGTTCTTATCAAGTTCCAGAGGTTTCCAATCACCTGTAAAGCTTCGATGAAGGCTGGTGAACAGTAAGGTAATTGTCAGGAAGCTACAACCCTGACATATGTCCTGTGCATTAGGACAAGGACTGGTTATGGTGCTATGTTTAGCAAGGAAGAGTCATTTTAACCCTTGCTTTGCTGACCAAAGACGTCACACCTGTTCAAAGACCAGTGCCGATGGAGGATTCCAGAATATCCAAGGCCAGCCAATGTAAGCCCAGGTTTTTAAAGGTGACACTACACAGATATTAAAGCTGCATTTCATCTATAGACTTTGTTTTTGTATTAACATTTGAATTTATGGACTTTGATTTGATATACAACACGATTTCTACAACATCTATATGCTAGAAAAAAACTGTGTTTTTAAAAGAACCAAGAAGAAGACAGAAGACATCAAAATGAAGACCAGAGGACATCAGATGATGATGACTGGACCTGAGATGCTCCAATTTAGACTTAGGGAAGTATAATTATACATATTTTATATGAATATTGTTCACGGATTACCATAACATGAATTCACATCAATTATGTCATTGAGTACTTATAACGGTAATCTGATATTATTATTATTATTATTGATATTAAATTATTTTGTCAAAGAAGAAGAAAAGAAGAAAGAAGATCTTGTTATATTTTGAGGGTTCCAATTAATGTCTGTCTCCCTCAAAAGGGGGAAATGTTAAATATTAATAATTCTTTAAATATTTCTTATTACACCCAGTTCTGTAGATTGCTTTAGCTTATGACATAGGCTATTTTTAAGCTTGGCTCATGGTAGAAAGACAGCTCCATATATGTAGAGACCACGTGCTTTAGGAGACGTATATAATTCATGGCTAACTGTAGAGGGCGCTCTTGCTCCCTCCCCATCATGAGACACAGACGCGAGGATGACATCTCGGCACGGATATAGCATTGAATGGACAGACAGCTGGGATATTACTTGACGGCTATGTGAGAAGCCAAACTGAGAGACAGCAGCCATTTGCTATTCAGGATCCCGGAGAGAAGAAGAATACATGTTGCTTTGATATGAACTAATGGACAATCTTTCACTTATTTTTTTATGTTTTCTGTAATAATCTTTTGTTGGATGGAAGAATCCAAATAAACCACTACATTTTTATCTGGTAACTAGTCCTGAGTATTTTACAGGATAAGCATTATTTTACAATTATACAGTGGACATGGGACTCAGCGGGGACCATGGCCTGAGCAAACTGTCACGCTTACGCCTTGGCTGAATGGCGCGAGCCGGGGGGTTGTGGCCCCACTGTGCCACAAACCAGACTACCCTGGAAGGGGCGTAACTACGGCAGCTTCCTTGGTCTTCACTGGAGCCTCTGATGGTGAGGTCAGGCTTGTGCGGCAGGTAGCTGCCGGGTGCCACTCCAGGGTGGTGTCTGGCTGTGGCTGCTGATCCCACTCGGGAACAGGACACCTTGACAGAGGCTATAGACAGGCAGGCAGGTGGACACGACAGGCACGGCTTGGAGACACAGGACAGGCGGGCACGGCTTGGAGACACAGGACAGGCGGGCACGGCTTGGAGACACAGGACAGGCGGGCACGGCTTGGAGACACAGGACAGGCGGGCACGGCATGAGAAGGAGCAGGTAGGGACCTGTTCACACAGCAGGTGTAGGCAGGAGGGAGTGGTGTATGCTGGAACAGGATCTGGACCTGTTCACACAGGAGGTACAGGTATGGATCTAGGCAGGAAGGAATGGAGTATGAAGGAACAGGTTTGGGCCTGTTCACACAGGAGGTGCAGGTAGACAGAGCCGCAGGAGTGCGGAGCAGGCGGAGCCGCAGGAGTGCGGAGCAGGCGGAGCCGCAGGAGAGCGGAGCAGGCGGAGCCGCAGGAGTGCGGAGCAGGCGGAGCCGCAGGAGTGCGGAGCAGGCGGAGCCGTGCAGACAGAGCGGCTAGAGTGCAGATGCACAGATAAAGAGGACACAAGGAAAGACACGGCAGGGAAGGAACCACAAACAAGGAGACTGACAGACAGAGGTAAGACTGAGTTCAGACAGAGGCACAGGGACAAAGACACTAGGACCAGGATTTTCTGCCTCCTGGCAGGCAGACAGAGTACGGACAAGGTACAGGGAACAAGACTCAAGGGCCAGGATATTCAGCCTCCTGGCAGGCAGACAGGGTACAAAGCAAGACTAGAGTAATCCTCCAGAGAAGGAGACACACAGAACAGGGCCTGGCTTCCTCAGCAGCGAGATACTAACTGAGTATAGACATTGCTCAGGCAATGTTTCAGTGGGAGTGGCGAAACTAAATAGTCAAGGGCTCCAGGTGGTTGGTCAGGGACAGATTACCCAGGTGCACCCAGACTGCATAAGAACCAGAGAGTTCAGGCGCCGCCCCCCTATACACACAGTCAGGAAACATGGAGAGCAAGCAGGAAAACAAGAGGCATAGCACATGGAGCGCAGGGCTGGCAACAGACAGATTTCACAGCATGGTTTGAAGGAGAAAGTAAGTTGGTGCGCGGGGGATGGGAGGCCATGCAGTGATGCCAGCAGGGTTGTTACATATAGTATCGGGACGAGATTGATGAAATATTAAGGATGCACTCATGAAAGCAAAATCGTAAAATAAAGATGATGTATACACCTAATTCTATTCAATTATTTTTATTACCAACTGTGACAGTGCAGTATCTTATATAATTAGATGCTCCTCTTATAAATAGTTACACAAACTACCCATATCTGAAAATCATGTTGAACGTGCAAAAAGGTCTGTAAGACCATGATTTGTTTTATGAAAAAAATTACAGAGAGCAGAAAGTACAGGAAATAATGGTCTTGACTAGAGTTGAGCAAAACAGGTCGGCCAGATTCATAAGTTGCCGACTTATGGCAAAGTCGGGTTTCGCCGACCGAAACCCGACCACAGCGTGAAGTCGGCCATGCGGTCGGCAAAACGAGTGCCAAAGTCGGATTTCCCAGAATGCTTGCACGTGACTTTTTTCAGCCACTGAGCAAGGACTACACTGAGGGCAGCGAGATGACATGTGCAGCGTCGAGAGAGAGATTTTGCGCACTTTAAAAAAGCAGTCCGGCATTTAGGTGTGTTTACTGTCCTCCACTCCCGACTTTGCTTCCCCATTGACTTGCATTGGGTTTCGTGTTTCAGTCGGACCTCTGACTTTTCCCGATAGTCGGCCGATTTCGTTCGACTCGACTTTTGACCCTAAAAAAGGCAAAGTCGCTCATCTCTAGTCTTGACATTTGACACAAGCACTATAGAACTAAGAATAGGAATGAGAAAAGTGGAGAGGACACGTCTTGGGGGCTCAGAATCCTCATGTGCCCAAACGTGATACGAATAATACAGAGACTGTATGTCAATAGCCATTGGTCCTCAAGACCAAAAGGCTTTTTCTTTTTTCTTTCACTCTCTTATCCTTTCTAACCTACCTTCTACTTGTCACTTCTACCCTCCTCCCTCTCTCCCTTTTCTTATGCTAGACTGCACATGTGTATATAGATCATATCAAGCAATATTACGATGTGTGACCTACCATAATAAAGCTTAGCAAAATGGAGGAGCAGAGAGGTGGGGGCCTTAAAGGATATGCAGTACAAAGAAGGCACAGATATATAGATTTTACATACATCATCTACCAATGAATAGTGACAGGTTCAATCAACAAATCACATTAATCAACAAATCAAAGATATAAAAAAAAACATCTGGTAGAGATGAGTGACTTTGCCTTTTTTCGGGTCGACTCGGGTTTCATGAAACCCGACTTTCTTAAAAGTCGGGTCGAACGAAATCGGCCGATTATTGTGAAAAGTCGTAGGCCGACTGAAACATGAAACCCAATGCAAGTCAATTGGGAAGAAAAGTCGGCAGTGAGTGGAGAACCGTAAACACACCTACAGTGCCCATTTTAATGCCAAAAACATCGATTCTTATTACTTAAGCTTGTCAACCTTAATTTACTTTATAATAATAGTTAGGCATTGAAAACTGGGGGTTATTTGGCTAAAGTTGTGGGGGGGGGTAGGGCTGGCTTCAGATTTTCGAGGGCCCTGGGCCAAAGAGTGTCACTGGGCTCTTTTAACACATGCCACAATTCATGATCCTCTGATACGGCAGAGAAATAGCGGTATAGTACAATGAAAAATACTTAACTTCTTACATCTCATGACTGATATCCATTTTAAATTCTCCAATAGCTCCAAAAACGGACAGTATATTACTCCATACACTATTATGGCCACCGCATAGTGCGCTATACAGAGTAATGAGGCCCATATATTTCTCCATACAGAATCATTGGTCCCATATAATGTTTGAAACAGTATATGATGAGCTCCACATAATGCTACAGTATATGTTGGTCCCCATGGATGAAGCTCCACTGTGTTATGGGCCCAAATAATGCTCCATATATAATGGACCCCATTTCTAATGCTCCAGTGCATAATGAGCCCTGTAAATGCCGCTCCAGTGTCTGATGTCCACCTTTGGAATGCTCCAGTGTATGTTGGGCCTCATATCATTCTCCAGAGTATAGTGCTCCCCAAAAATAGCTGTCCCAACATTGAAAACAAGTAAATAAGTCTCCTCGCTAGGGAATCCCTGGACTCCTCGTCGTCCCCATCTTCCATCTCACTGCACTTGGACTGTTTAGGCAGAGGGCGTACAGACGTGATGTCATCGCGCTCTCTGACCAGAGTGTCACTGTCAGGTAATGCGGAAGATGTCACGGCGGTGGAGCAGGGAGAGGTAAGTATTTCAACTTTGCAAGTGCTGTGATCCTGAGTAAGCAGGGAGGCCCACTCATTGGCACTGGCACAGGGCCCCTCATTGTACGGCGGTGTGTCTGATGGCGGGCACCGGCAGAGACACTTTTGCATACTATGAGGGGCCCTGTGCTAGTGCAGTCGCCCATGAATATGCCCCCCCCACCTGCTCAAGGAACCTGCACTTTTATCTGCACCTTCCTCTTTGTCACCGTGTAAGGTGGTATAGTATGCGGGAAGGGGAATCTGAGTTTCATCAGGGTCAGATTCTGGCTGTGTAGAGTGCGAGGGGAATGTAGTGGTCTGGGTCAATGTACCAGCAGAATCATCTATCAGTGGCTGGGCATCAGTGCACTTGTGTCGCCCCTAGGAGTACGGTCGCCACAGTGGCGTTACCTTCCTCCTAGGGAGTGTGATGTCATGCTTGGGAGCAACGAAGGATCTCTCTAGCAGTTAAACCAACACACAACACAGTTCCCACTCCTGGCCAGCAGGGAGAGCTCTGAACCTGACTGCTGAGGAGCTGCTCTCTGTGGTCGGGAGGAAGTAAGTTAGGGCAGTCTGTGAAGGGAGGGGAAGTGTGTGGACGTGAGAAGGGGAGCTGGAGGATGAGCAGAGTTAAGGCTCACTCCTAGCTGGTGCGCTTGGTCGGTATTCCGGTCTCCGAGTTTGTAGGGACACTGACGTTCCTGCATCAGAAACAGGAGGAAGTAGCAGCTGTAAATGCTCTGTTCCCAACTAGGCTCGGAGGCCCCAACAGCGACGTGTGTGAGCCAGAAGGAAAAGGCTATGGCTGCCTGCCATACGAGAAAGTTCCAAAAGAGAGCCAACGGGGAATTTCAGTGAACTCAGTACTGCGAGTACCTCAGATAAGCGCTAGAACGGAGGCCACACTACCTATCTGCAGAGAGAGAATTCCTAATTTGCTTCCAGGCTGACCAACTCCTCCATCTGTACTCTGGGTCCTGGACGGCACTTACCAAGTACAGGTAAAGTAACTGCACGACTGTGTCTGTCAACTTTCTCCTGCGCCTGGCGCACGGCTCTGCTTCATCCTGCACTGCACACCATCTACCAACTCTTTCATCTGCCCTGCGACTACGGCCCTACCTGTGCAGGGCTTCTACATCTTAGCTGCACCACAACATCTGTCCCACAGAAGCGACACTGCAGCGCGGGTCAATCTGATCAGAAACCACAGGTGGCGTCACGTATCATTCACCTATAAACGTAATTCACCCCTTTGCATGGACGCCCAGGGCCACGGAACGGGTCATCAACACCAACGTGACACATCCCTCTGAGACACCGGCCCGGTACCGATTAACCCCACTGCCCTGGCTGGCCACCCACACTCCATGTCAGATTCATCTTGGACTGGGGAATTCACGATTTGACTTGATAACCCAGGCATGGTATGATAGAAAGAGCTACATGGACTAATGTGAAGTGTGGCCTGCTGCATAATTCACTTTTGGTGGGATTGAAGGACACAAGGAAAGGGGTTCTTCCTGACCAGGAGCCAGCACTTGACGACTCAGTGCTTGCATTTTTTGAAACTTCAGAAAAGGAGGGCATATTTGCTGGAGTCTGTTTCGGCAATGTAAGCCAAAACCAGTTCCTGATGCTCCGGCTTTAAAAGCAGTTAACCTACTCCCAGAAAAGGTAGCCTTCCAGGCGTTCCGGAGCCAGACCATGACGCAGGCTCAACACCTCCTGCCTTAGCTGCTATTGTGCTTTTGCCCTACCAGCAGATGCACCAGCACCAGCTGGCCCCCCCACGCCCGCGGCCTCTTCCATCAAACTTCAAAATGTTGCAGAAAATGAACCCAAAATAACATCAGATATATGGTACTGTATCAGAAGCGTACAGCTCTATACAGTCAAAGGATGATTGTCAATCTCCCTATATATACCATCAGTCACACAGAGATGCTCACAGGCTCAGTATGGATTAGACAAGAATATAAAAAGTAGAAAAAGTGTACAGTATCATCAGATAGCAGGTATATATAGTATAGTTTAAACATTCTAAATCTCCATAGATATTTCAGGAGGCAGACACAGACACTCTCAGGCTCAGTATGGATTACAACACAATATAAAAAGCCGTAAAACGGTAATGGATCTGAAGAGTACAGCTGTACACAGTGTAGGGGTCATTGTTGTCAATCTCAGTATTTATTTCCACAGTCAGAAAATAACTCTCACTTGGTCAGTTTGGATTAGACCAGAATATAAAACGCAGTAAATGGGTAATGTATCACAAGCTGTTAGGAATCTGTGTCCTGCCATACTTATTCAGAGATCCAGATCCTCACATTTGTCTCCAGAGGCTAAGTCCTTTCAGCCAGCTTCTGAGCATGCTCCTGGAATGAGCTCCCATTGGAGTTCAGGAGTCAGGTGCTCAGGTCCTGCTCCTGATTCCATTGGTTCAGCTCAGGGCTCTGGAGATTTCCGGAAAGGTCCCGGTCACTATAAAAAGTGCGCATGGCTGTTACGCCATGCGCTAATTTTTTTCATACTTGCCGCTGTGTGTTTGGTAATGGATGCTTGGACTGGTGGATGACTTATTATGAAACCCCTTCCCTCTGATATTATGATTGTGTGAGTGATTGGGCAGTCGCCAGTAGCAACGCTAGCGCCAGCGCACTCCAGCTATACCTTTTGCAGCAACTAAGCGTCCTGCATTGCGCCAGCGTCCTTGCAGCGCCTTGCTTGCGGCTCTGTTCACGCCGCGCTGCGGTTGCAGCCTCCCGGGTGTTCGCAGTTGCGACACCTCGTACCTAATTTTTACGGTAGGTCTAGAGGGGATAGTCCTGGTGTTTAAGACTATTTCTGTGACCTTTAATACCGTGTCCACATCGCTGAAGTCTGTGACCCTATGCAGACTCGGCGATATTTATGTTTTTGTTGGCTGCTCTGTGCATATAACAGAGTCTGCTTTAGTGCACTGTGTGCAGCTAAAACCTTGTACACATTACCGCCTGAGTGCCCTGCCTCTTTTAGCAGCGGTTACCCCATCTACCGCACGGTGGACCCCGAGCGGTGAACGCACTTTATTTTAATTTTATTTAGTGCGTTCCACCGCTCATAACACAAGCGTAGAGCTGTTTACACTTGTGTTGGGGTAATTTTTAAATATACATCTAAATTGCAGGAGTAACCCACAGACTGTCACACGCTCAGGATGGATCACACCACAATATAACAAGAAGATCCTCGAGAAATAATCACACATGTGGGACAATGTTCCCGGTGTCAATGATACACTTAGAGTGGTGGGTGGAGGAGGACTTCCTGGCAGAAAGGGTACAGTGTCACCAGATACCAGGTATATATAGCATAGTTTAAACATTAAAAATGTACTTCTATATATTCAGGAGTAGTGTTGAGCCACCCCGCTAGTGTTCCAGTTCGTTTTGGTTCGTTGAACATGAGGCAAGTTCGTCGAATGTTTGTCGAACGTTTGACGAACCACGTCGAACACCATTGAAAACAATGGCAGGCAAACACAAACCCATACAAACACATAGAAAACAATTACAAAACACCTTAAAATGTGTCCCAAAGCAGACAAAATGCTCAGAAAACAAAAATAACATGGAAAACGGCAACTACATATAGAAAAGAGGTGGAGGAGTAAAAGGAGGAGGAGGAGACACAGATATAGGCATGTCATGCCCTTATGAAGTCAAGAAGGCTGGAATAAAAATGTAAAATACCAAAAAACAGTAAAAATCTGAAATCGAAGACGATCATATACCGTCGGACTTCCCACCATAAATTAGGCCAACTGCTGATCGGGCGGCGTTATTACCACGAACTTCCGAACAGCGTCCATGAAGGCAAAGTGTTTGGTTTCCGGGGGCAGTATGGTTGCAAAGCTGAACCTTAAAGGAATGTCCAGAAGGACACCACCAGGAGTGGAGCCTGCGGCTTAATTCGACTCCACCCGGGAAACCTCAACCATGCCAGCTACAGAAAAGATTGACAGATTGCAAGCTTTGTTGATTCTGTGGGTGGTGGTGGATGTCCGTTTTTAGTTGTGCTAGCGATTTGTCAGCTTAATTCCGTTAACGCACAAGACTCCGGCATGCCCCCGCGGTACGCGTTAAGCTTACTAGAGGGACACGCGAGGCTCTGGCACGCAAGATCGATCAATAACAGGTCTGTCATGCCCTTACATGCCTGGGGCTGCATGCGCGCTACACTGAAAGGTCCAGCGTGTGTCGCTTACAGGTGCAGATAACCCGCCGAACCCCGTTAGTGATGTGGATCTGGGATAACAATTCTTCCCCGCGAACGAGGATTTCCCAGTAAGTGCAGGTCAACCGGAATTAGGCCTAACCGGCATTCCAGAAAGAATGAAAAAATTAAGTGTCGAAACCACAGGTGCTGTAGCTTGCTTAACAGCTGGGCTCCTATGCTGAGTAGCACGCAGTTCTTACATAAACAGGCGGCATAGCTTGGTTCACTGGTGGGCTCCTCTGCTGAGTAGCAGACAGTGCTACAAGGCCCAAAAGGATTTTCTGGACAAGATGCGGTAAAAAATGATTAGAAACACACAGTGTAGCTCCTTGACACGTGTACTACACCGCTTGCTACCACACACTGCTACTATGCCATGAAACGCTTCTGGTGAACGAACCGTTCTCGAACGGCCGAATTTTAAGCAAAGTGTTCGAGTTCGACGAACGGCTCAAACACCGCCCAAAAGAGCTGGAATTTTAACTTGGCGAACAGGTCAACTCGAACACTGCTCATCTCTAATCAGGAGGCAGACTCAGACGTTCTCAGGCCCAGTATGGATTCGACAAGATTGTAGAAAGTTGAGAAAGGGTACTTTATCACCGGATAACAGGTATATATGTAGCATATTGTATACCTGAAAAACCTATGTCTATATATCAGGAGGCAGACTCAGAGGGTCTCAGGCCCAGTATGGATTTGAAGTGATTGAACAAAGTTGAGAAAGGGTACAGTATCACCAGATAACAGGTATATATAGCATAGTTTAAACATTAAAAACCTATGTCTATATATCAGGAGGCAGACTCAGACGGTCTCAGGCCCAGTATGGATTCGACGTGATTGTAGAAAGTTGAGAAAGGGTACAGTATCATTGGATAGCAGGTATATATAGCATAGTTTAAACATTAAAAATCTGCTTGTATATTTCCGGAGTCCGACAAAGACACTCACAGCCTCAGTATGGATTAGACAAGAATCTAAAAAGCAGAAAAAGGGTTATGTATTCGAAGCGTACACCAGTATACACTGTTGGGGTATTTTTCAATCTTCATATATATTTCAGTCTCAGTAAGACAGTCCAGACTCTCCGCAAGAGGAAACGAGATGGATACAAGTACAGACCGAAAGTTGACTGATTGCAGAAATTTTGGAATTACTAATCACGGTAAAAACTCCCAGGAGAATTCTCAGAGGCGATACTGACCCTCAATTACTTTGTCTGTGGAGACAGCGAAAACAGTTCTTGTGAAGAAAGGTTTGCTGTATCGCAGTACCGTGGAACACATCACCGTAGAGTTGAGCGAAACGAGTCGAAAAATTTCAAAAGTCGCCGACTTTTGGCAAAGTCGGGTTTCATGAAACGAAACCCGACCCTAGGATGAGGTCGGCCACGAGGTCGGCGACTTACGCGCCAAAGTCGCGTTTCAAAAGTTTGTTTTGCGCTCTTTTTCAGCCAATCAGGATCCACGGACACTGTGGGCAACGTGATGACATAGGCAGGGGTCACCACCATCTTTCAGAAGGGCATGCAAGTGATTGGCTTGCTTTGGTGGGCGTCACAGGGGGTATAAAAGGGCGTGCACGCCGACCGCCATCTTACTTCTGCCGATCTTAGCATAGGGAGAGGTTGCTGCTGATTCTGTAGGGAGAGCGTTAGGCAGGGAAGAAGAAAAAAAAACTGCTTCTGCTGCTAGCGATTTTGCCTGTACAACACACCAGTCACTGTGTGTGCAGTGCAAGGGGAGGCTATATTTTGGTGGATCAGCGGTGTTGTTGGTTAGGCTGCCTTCTAAGGCTTCCTGACGGCTGCATTGCTGTTTACCCACTGCTCTGCAAACTGCTTTTTTAAAAGCAATCCCAATTTTTTTTTGTCCTGCTGAGGTACTGAGCGTGCATTTTTTCACACCATACAGCGGTGCACACTCACACAGTACCGTGTAACAGCTGTTATCACAGCCACAGTGAAGCATCCTGTAGTCACTTTTTTCACACCTGTGCCATCGAGCCTGTGACATAGCGCTATGATATTCAGTGGGCCTCACACAATCCATAAGTGTCCAGTGTCCACAAGTGTGTGCAGAAATTCAAAATCTCCGTGATTCTGTAGTCACTTTTTTCACACCTGTGCCATCCAGCCTGTGACATAGCGCTCTGATATTCAGTGGGCCTCACACAATCCAAAAGTGTCCAGTGTCCACTAGTGTGTGCAGAAATTCAAAATCTCCGTGATCCTGTAGTCACTTTTTTCACACCTGTGCCATCCAGCCTGTGACATAGCGCTCTGATATTCAGTGGGCCTCACACAATCCAAAAGTGTCCAGTGTCCACTAGTGTGTGCAGAAATTCAAAATCTCCGTGATCCTGTAGTCACTTTTTTCACACCTGTGCCATCGAGCCTGTGACATAGCGCTCTGATATTCAGTGGGCCTCACACAATCCATAAGTGTCCAGTGTCCACAAGTGTGTGCAGAAATTCAAAATCTCCCTTATCCTGTAGTCACTTTTTTCACACCTGTGCCATCGAGCCTGTGACATAGCGCTCTGATATTCAGTGGGCCTCACACAATCCAAAAGTGTCCAGTGTCCACTAGTGTGTGCAGAAATTCAAAATCTCTGTGATCCTGTAGTCACTTTTTTCACACCTGTGCCATCCAGCCTGTGACATAGCGCTCTGATATTCAGTGGGCCTCACACAATCCAAAAGTGTCCAGTGTCCACTAGTGTGTGCAGAAATTCAAAATCTCCGTGATCCTGTAGTCACTTTTTTCACACCTGTGCCATCGAGCCTGTGACATAGCGCTCTGATATTCAGTGGGCCTCACACAATCCATAAGTGTCCAGTGTCCACAAGTGTGTGCAGAAATTCAAAATCTCCCTTATCCTGTAGTCACTTTTTTCACACCTGTGCCATCCAGCCTGTGACATAGCGCTCTGATATTCAGTGGGCCTCACACAATCCAAAAGTGTCCAGTGTCCACTAGTGTGTGCAGAAATTCAAAATCTCTGTGATCCTGTAGTCACTTTTTTCACACCTGTGCCATCCAGCCTGTGACATAGCGCTCTGATATTCAGTGGGCCTCACACAATCCAAAAGTGTCCAGTGTCCACTAGTGTGTGCAGAAATTCAAAATCTCCCTTATCCTGTAGTCACTTTTTTCACACCTGTGCCATCGAGCCTGTGACATAGCGCTCTGATATTCAGTGGGCCTCACACAATCCATAAGTGTCCAGTGTCCACAAGTGTGTGCAGAAATTCAAAATCTCCCCTGTCCTACAGACACCTTGTACCTTGTTTTACATTACTATATAGTTTGTTGGATTTTGTCTACATTTCTACCAAAAATGAGGAAGGCTGGTGGAAGAGGCCGTGGAATTGGGCGGGGGTTGGCAGCTGGTAATGATGGTGTTGGTGGTGGATCTGTTGGTAGTGGCAAAAGCAAAATAGGACCAAATGCAGGAGGTGTTGAGCCTGCGTCATCGTCTGACTCCACAAGGCCTCGAAGGCTTACTTTTCTAGGAGTTGGCAAACCGCTTTTAAAGCCAGAGCTGCAGGAAAAAGTTTTGGCTTACATTGCTGACTCAGCCTCCAGCTCTATCGCCTCCTCTTCTGAAGTTGTAAAAAATAAAAGCACTGAGTCATCATTGGAGGCTCATGTTCATGAACCACACCTTTCCTTGTGTCCTTCACCCCAACCAAGATTGAAGGATGACGCAGGCCATACTACTGATTACTCCATGGAGCTGTTTTCACATACCATGCCTGGATTATCAAGTGAAATGGTGAATTACCCAGGCCAAGATGAATCTGACATGGAGTGCACTGATGCACAGCCACTGATAGATGATTCTGCTGGTACATTCACTCAGAGCACTACATTGTCCTCGCAGTGTACAGAGCCAGATTCTGACCCTGATGAGACTCAGGTGCCCTTTCCCGCACACTATATCACCATACACGGTGACACAGAGGAAGGTGCACATGACATTGAAGAGGAGGTGATGGATGACCCAGTTGTTGACCCAGATTGGCATCCATTGGGGGAAGAGGGTGCTGCTTCCAATAGCTCAGATGAGGAGCATCCACAGCAGACATCGACATCGCAACAGCTTTTATTTGGCAGGCACGGAGCACTCCAAAGACAGGTTCCAAAAATCAAAAGAGTTGCTGGACAGCTTGTCCAGAGGGTCAAAATATCACAGCGTGCTAGGCCGCAAAATGTCTTCCAAAGTAGGAAGAGTGCAGTGTGGCACTTTTTTGAACAAAATCCTAATGATCAGGCAAAAGTTACCTGTAAGAAGTGCGCAAAGACCTTTAGCCGAGGGAAAAATCTGAAAAATTTGAATACCAGTTGCATGCTTAGACATTTAACCACCATGCACTTGCAAGCGTGGACACAACACCAAACCTCAAGTACCACATGTGCAACTGATCACAAAGAAGGTAGTCAGCAATGCTACATTGTTTCCCCCACTGTAAGCCCACCGGTTAGCACAGCAGCAAATGTTGAGGTGTCGTTGCAAGGCCACAGCAGTCAGGGAATCCCACTGTTATATCAACGAAATACTGAATCTAGGCCATCAGAAAGAACACCAACTCCACCACCATCATCAACCCTCTCTCAGTCCGCCCTGTCCACCGCTACTTCCACCATATGCAGCTCTCAAGTCCAGCTCACCCTCCCAGACACTATGAGTAGGTCAAGAAAGTACTCAGTCTCTCATCCGCGTACACTGGGTTTGAACGCCCACATTGCCAAACTAATCTCGTTAGAGATGATGTCCTATCGGTTGGTGGAAAGCGCAGCTTTCCGCGAACTCATGGCCTATGCAGTACCACGCTATGACCTACCCAGTCGCCACTTCTTCTCTCGCAAAGCCATCCCAGCCCTCCACCATCATGTGAAAGACCGCATTGTCCATACACTCAAGCAGTCAGTGAGTGGAAAGGTGCACCTCACAACTGATGCATGGTCCAGTCGGCATGGCCAGGGCCGTTACGTGTCCATCACTGCGCACTGGGTTAATGTGGTGGATGCAGGGTCCACAGGGGACAGCGGTGGTGGGACAGTGCTGCCTAGCCCACGGTATAGGAAACAGTTGGCTGTAGGCGTTCGACCCTCCTCCTCCAGAAGCGAAAGCTCGTCCACAGAGCGCAGTCGTACGAGCACTCCATCTGCAGCTGCCACTGTTGCACACGAGGTGTCCCCCTATCGAGCAGCTAGTGGAAAGCGTCAGCAGGCTGTGTTGCAGATGATGTGTTTGAGCGACAGACACACCGCCGAGGTGCTGGTCGAGTACTTTCAGCGACAAACTGAGTCATGGCTGGGCAGTGTACATCTTGAGGCAGGCAAGGTAGTTAGTGATAACGGCCGTAATTTTGTGGCAGCCATAGCCCTTTCAAAACTCAGACACATACCTTGCTTGGCTCACACCTTGATCCTGGTGGTGCAGTGCTTCCTCAATAATTATCCGGAGTTAACAGCCCTGCTCCAGAAGGTGCGAAGACTGTGCGCGCACATCTGCCGGTCGCCTGTACACTCCATTCGTATGCAGAAGCTGCAGCGATTGCTCCACCTTCCCAACCACCGCCTCATTATCGACATTGCAACAAGGTGGAACTCCACCCTGCACATGGTTGAGCGGCTGTGCGAGCAGAGGCAGGCCATAATGCATTTGTGGGAGGATACACGGCCAGGCACTTTGAGAGCAGACATGGAGTTGACAGGTGTGCAGTGGTCGAAGCCGAAAGACCTCTGTAAAGTCCTTCAGTGTTTTGAGGAATGCACACGGCTGGTAAGCGCAGACGACGCCATCCTAAGCATGAGCATCCCACTTATGCGTCTGCTCATGCAAACTTTGACGCACCTTAAGGAGCAGGCGTCTGCAGCCAATGTTGACGAGGAGGAGGGAATCCTTGATGACATTCAGCCATTGTTTGCTCAGGGACCTCTCCTGGATGAGGTGGAGGAAGAAGAGGAGGAGGATGATGATGGGGATGATTACTTAGGGGAGGAGGATGCATCTCGTCGGGCAAGTGAAAATGTTGGCGTGGCAAGGTCTGGTACAGGGTTTGTGCGTGACTGGAGGGATGTGGATTTGCCAGAAAGTGCTCCTCCAACCAGCATTCGCAGTGCATCATTGACACCGGGAACATTGGCCCACATGTCAGATTATGCCTTGCAGATCCTAAAAAGGGACCCCCGCATTGCCAAAATGATGAACGATGACGACTACTGGTTGGCCAGCATCCTGGATCCACGCTATAAAGGCAAATTACAAAACATCATGCCACAGGAGAACCTGGACCTAATATTTGCTAATAAACAAGCAACTCTGGTAAATCGGTTGCTTGAGGCATTCCCAGCACACAGCAGCGGTGATGGTTCTCACACGAGCCGTACGGGCCGGGGGCAGCTTGGCAGAGGTGTTCGTGGTGCACACAGCAGAAGTGGCGTTGGAGACAGGGGTTTCATGACAATGTTGTGGACTGATTTTTCAAGTACCGCTCACACAACTGGTAATACTGCATCAATGGAAAGTGACAGGAGACAGCAGTTGTCAACTATGGTTACAAACTACTATTCCTCCCATATCGATGTTCTCCCACACAGGTCATTCCCCTTTGACTATTGGACCGCTAAACTGGACACCTGGCCTGAATTGGCACAATATGCCTTACAGGAGCTCGCTTGCCCAGCTGCAAGTGTGCTATCGGAAAGAGTCTTCAGTGCAGCTGGATCAATCCTGACAGAAAAAAGGACCCGTCTGTCAACCCAAAATGTGGATGATCTAACCTTCATTAAAATGAACCATGCATGGGTTTCCAAGGATTTTGTCCCACCTTCCCCTGATGACACATAGGGTGACAGAAAAATGGCTTGCTTTGGTCCACCTCTTCCTGGGACTTGACCTATTTCGCCTTTTGCATCAGCTGAATGTCCAACATCAACATATGCCACTTTCTAAAACTCCCTAACTGTGCTGCCTCCCCCCCCATGGGGTCACCACCTAGCGCACGACACCGTGTGAGTGCCGTTGCCCTGGACAGGTGGGTAGGCCGACTCTTGGGCGCGGGCACTGGCACAGGGTCCCTCATAGTGCAATCAAGTGTCTCTGACGGTGGTGGTGCACACCCGCCGTCAGACACACCGCCGTACTATGAGGGGCCCAGTGCCAGTACCGACGCCCACGAGTGGGCCCCCCTTGCTTGGGCAGGGCCCCAGCATTTGCAATCTTTACCTCTCCCTGCTCCTCCGCTGTGTAGTCTGGGCTGTCAAATCCATACTGTGCCTGACACCATTTGAGCCTGCCTCCTGATGTATAGACATATATTTTGAATGTGTACACTATGCTATCCATACATGTTATCCGGGGATACGGTACCCTTTCTCACCTTTGTGCAATCACGTGCAATCCATACTGGGCCTAACACTGTCTGAGCCTGCCTCCTGATGTATAGACATATATTTTGAATGTGTACACTATGCTATCCATACATGTTATCCGGGGATACGGTACCCTTTCTCACCTTTGTGCAATCACGTGTAATCCATACTGGTCCTGAGAACGGCTGGCGAGCTGTTAAGCAAGCTACAGCACCTGTGGTTTGCACACGAAAGTTATTCATTTTTTCAGGAATGACGGTTAGGCCTAATTCCGGAACTGCGGTTGACCTGCACTTACTGGGAAATCATCATTCGCGGGTAATAATTGTAATCACAGATCCCCATCACTAACGTTGTTCAGCGGGTTATCTGCACCTGTAAGCGACAAACGCTGGCCTTTTCAGTGTAGCGCACATGCAGCCACGGACATGTAAGGGCATGACACACCAGTTATTGGCCAATCTCATGTGCCAGAACCTCACGTGTCCCTCTAGTAAGCCAGACTCGTACCACGGGGCATGACGGAGTCTCGTTCGTTAACGGAATTAAGCTTGCAATGTGTGCATCTGTTCTGTAGCTGGCATGGTTGAGGTTTCCCAGGTGGAGTCGAATTAAACCGTAGGCTCCACTCCTGGTGGTGCCCTTCTGGACATTCCTTTAAGGTTCAGCTTTGCAACCATACTGCCCACGTAAAACAAACACTTTGCCTTCATGAACGCTGTTTGGAGGGTCATGACTCGTGGGAATAACGCCGCCCAATCAGTTAACCTGCTAGAGAGATCCTTCGTTGCTCCCAAGCATGACATCACACTCCCTAAGAGGAAGGTAATGCCACTGTGGCGACCGTACTCCTGGGGGCGACACAAGTGCACTGATGCCCAGCCACTTCTCGATGAATCTGCTGGTACATTGACCCAGACCACTACATTCCCCTCGCACGCTACACGGCCTGAATCTGACCCTGATGAAACTCAGGTTACCCTTCCCATATACAGTTTCATCTTACACGGTGACAAAGAGGAAGCTGCAGATGAAAGTGCAGGTTCGGCCCACCCGCCATCAGACACACCACCGTACTATCAGGGGCCCTGTGCCAGTGCCGTCGCCAACGAGTGGGCCCACCCTGCTTGCTCAGGATCACAGCACTTGCAAGGTTGAAATACTGTGCAGTGAGATGGAAGATGGGAACGACGAGGAGTCCAGACTAGTACAGGGATTCCCTAGCGAGGAGACTTATTTCATTGTTTTCAATGTTGGGACAGCAATTTTTGGGGAGCACTATACTCTGGAGAATGATAGATGGGGCCCACCATACACTGGAACATTCCAAAGGTGGACATCAGACACTGGAGCAGCATTTACAGGGCCCATTATACACTAGAGCATTAGAAATGGGGCCCATTATGTTTGGAGCATTATTTGGGCCCATAAGACAGTGGAGCTTCATCCATGGGGACCAACATATACTGTAGCATTATGTGGAGCTCATCATATACTGTTTCAAACATTATATGGGACCAATGATTCTGTATGGAGAAATAGATGGGCCTTGTCATGAGATGTAAAAAGTGAAGTATTTTTCATTGTACTATACCGCTATTTCTCTGCCGTATCGGAGCATGATGAGTTGTGGTATGTGTTAAAGGGGCGCTCTTTCGCCCAGGGCACATGAAAACCTGGAGCCAGCCCTCCCCCCCACAACTTTAGCCAAATAACCCCCATTTTTCAGTGCGTAACTTGTATTATGAATTTAATTAAGGTTGACAAGCTTAAGTAAGAAGAATTGATGCTTTTGGCATTCAAATGGGCACTGTAGGTGTGTTTCCTGTCCTCCTCTCACTGCCGACTTTTATTCCCCATTGACTTGCATTGGGTTTCGTGTTTCGGGACGACCCCGACTTTTCCCTATAGTCGTCCGATCTTGCTCGACCCGACTTTTGGAAAAGTCGGGTTTCACGAAACGAAACTCGACCCTAAAAAAACAAAAGTCGCTCAACTCTAATCACCGTTACTTATCTCCATCAAATTGTGATCACAGGGACAGATGTAGACATTGTCCTCACTGCCTATCATGATCTGTCAGGTAACTTTGGAGTGCAAAAGACACAAGCCACAGGCCGTAGGCGATTATATTGGATTGGCATGAGAGGACACAGGAGTGTCATACGCCTGTGAGTCGGAAAACCGTGAAAGCTGATGATAAACCACCACTGCATCTCATTGTGAGTTGACATCCATAACAAATGGAAGCCATTGATCATCTGAAGATAAAGCCCAGCAGGACAGGGCATAGCTACGTCTTAACCATCATCTATCATTTCACCAAATTTGTATTGGCAGTCCCAGTGAAGTATTTAACAGGCCAGACTACATAGTGGTGAAGCAGGGAGAGGTAAGTATTGCAAGTGCTGGTGCCCAGAGCAAGCAGGGGGGGCCCACTCGTGGGCGGCGGTACTGGCACAGGGCCCCTCATAGTACGCCGGTATGTCTGAGGGCGGGTGTGCACCCCCACCATCAGAGACACTTGATTCTACTATGAGGGACCTTGTGCCAGTGCCGTTGCCAAAGAGTGTGCCCACCCACCTGTCCAGGGCAACGGCACTCGCACGGGTGTGTGCGCCAGGTGGTAACCCCGGCCCTGTGGGGGGAGGCAGCCCAGTTAGGGAGGTGGAAAAAATGGCATAGTTTGATGTTGAACATTCAGCAGCTGCAAATGCAGTAATTGGAGAAGTCCGCGGAAGAGGACAAAAGCGAGCCATTTTTCTAGCAACCTATGTGTCAGCAGGGGAGGGTGGGACAAAATCCTTTGAAACCCATGCATGGTTCATTTTAATGAAGGTTAGATCATCAACATTTTGGGTCGACAGACGGGTCCTTTTTTCTGTCAGGATTGATCCAGCAACACTGAAGACTCATTCAGATAACACACTAGAAGCAGGGCAAGCAAGCTCCTGTAAGGCATATTGTGCCAATTCAGGCCTTGTGTCAAGTTTACTGGCCCAATAGTCAAAGGGGAATGACCGGTGAGGGAGAACATCGATATGGGAGGAGAAGTAGTTTGTTACTATAGTTGACAACTTGTATCTCCTGTCACTTTCGATCAATGCAGTATTACCAGTCGTGTGAGCCGTACTTGAAAAATCAGTCCACAACATGGTCATGAAACCCCTGTGTCGAACGCCACTTCAGCTGTGTGCACCACGAACACCTCTTCCATGTTGCCCCCTACGGCTTGTTGGAAAAACATCACTGCCGCTGTGTGCTGGGAATGCCTCAAACAAACGGTTTACCAGAGTTTCTTGTTTGTTAGCCAATATTAGCTCTAGGTTCTCCTGTTGCATGATGTTTTGGAATTTGCCTTTATAGCGTGGATCCAGGATGCTGGCCAACCAGAAGTCGTCATCGTTCATCATTTTGGCAATGTGGGGGTCCCTTTTTAGGATCTGCAAGGCATAATCAGACATGTGGGCCAATGTTCCGGGTGTCAATGATGCTCTGCGAGGGCTGGGTGGAGGAGCACTTTCTGGCAAATCCACATCCCTCCAGTCACGCACAAACCCTGTACCTGACCTTGCCACGCCAACATTTTTTCTTGCCCCCTTAGAAGCATCCTCCTCTCCAAAATAACCATCCCCATCATCCTCCTCTTCCTCTGCTTCTTCCACCTCGTCCACGAGACTTCCCTGAGCAGACAATGGCTGACTGTCATCAAGGCTTCCCTCCTCCTCCTCGGCTGCAGACGCCTGCTCCTTAATGTGCGTCAAAGTTTGCACGAGCAGACGCATAAGTGGGATGCTCATGCTTATGATGGCGTCGTCTGCACTTACCAGCCGTGTGCATTCCTCAAAACACTGAAGGACTTTACAGAGGTCCTTCAGCTTCGACCACTGCACACCAGACAACTCCATGTCTTACTGCAAACTGCCTGCCCATGTATCCTCCCACAAATGAATTACAGCCTGCCTCTGTTTGCACAGCCTCTGAACCATGTGCCGGGTGGAGTTCCACCTTGTTGCAACGTCGATAATTAAGCGGTGCTTGGGAAGGTGGAGCAATCCCTGCAGCTTCTACATACGACTGGAGTGTACGGGCGACCGGCTGATGTGCGAGCGCAGTCTTTGCACCTTATGGAGCAGGGGTGTTAACTCCGGATAATTATTGAGGAAGCATTGCACCACCAGGTTCAAGGTGTGAGCCAGGCAAGGTATGTGTCTGAGTTTTGAAAGGGCTATGGCTGCCACAAAATTCCGGCCGTTATCACTAACTACCTTGCCTGCCTCCAGATTTAGACTGCCCAGCCATAACTCAGTTTGTCGCTGCAAGTAGTCGGCCAGTACCTCCGTGGTGTGTCTGTTGTCGCCCAAACACATCATCTTCAACACAGCCTGCTGACGCTTACCACTAGCTGTTCGATAGTGGGACACCTCGTGTGCAACACTGGCAGCGGCGGATGGAGTGCTCGTGCGACTGCTGTCTGTGGACGAGCTTTCGCTTCTGGAGGAGGAGGAGGGTCGAACGCCTACAGCCAACTGTTTCCTATACAGTGGGCTAGGCAGCACTGTCCCACCGCCGCTGTCCCCTGTAGACCCTGCATCCACATTAACCCAGTGCGCAGTGATGGACATGTAACGGCCCTGGCCATGCCTACTGGACCATGCATCTGTTGTGAGGTGCACCTTTCCACTCACTGATTGCTTGCGTGCATGGACAATGTGGTCTTTCACATGCACGTGGAGGGCTAGGATGGCTTTTCGCGAAAAGAAGTGCTGACTGGGTAGGTCATAGCATGGTACTGCATAGGCCATGAGCTTGCGGAAAGCTTTGCTTTCAACCAACCGATAGGGCATCATCTCTAATGAGATTAGTTTGGCAATGTGGGCGTTCAAAGCCAGTGTACGCGGATGAGAGGATGAGTACTTTCTTGTCCTACTCAAAGTCTCTGGTAGGGTGAGCTGGACTTGAAAGCTGCATATGGTGGAACTAGCGGTGGACATGGCGGACTGAGAGAGGGTTGGTGATGGTGATGGTGTTGGTCGTGTTGCTGATGGCCTAGATTCAGTCTTTCGTAGCAATAACATGGTGATTCCATGACTGCTTTGCCCTTGCGACGACACCTCGACATTTGCTGCTGGTGGTGTGCTATCCAGTGGGCTTACAGTGGGGGAAGCGATGTAGCGTTGCTGACTACCTTCATTCGGAGCAGGTGCACATGTGGTACGTGAGGTTTGGTAGTCAGTCCACGCTTGCAAGTGCATGGTGGTTAAATGTCTAAGCATGCAACTGTTATTCAAATTTCTCAGATTTTTCCCTCGGCTAAAGGTCTTTGCGCACTTCTTACAGGTAACTTTTGCCTGATCATTAGGATTTTGTTCAAAAAAGTGCCACACTGCACTCTTCCTACTAAGGAAGACATTTTGAGACCTTGCACGCTGTGCTAATTTGACCATGTGGCCAAGCTGTCCTACAACCCATTTGGTTTATGTAACACGTTTTTGGACTGCTACGGTCCTGCCAGATAACAGCTGTTGCGATGTCGTTGCCTGCTGCGGATCCTCCTCCTCTGAGCTATTGGCAGCGGCACCCTCTTCCCCCAATGGATGCCAATCTGGGTCAACAACTGGGTCATCCATCACTTCCTCTTCAATTTCATGTGCACCTTCCTCTGTGTCACCGTGTAAGGTGGTATAGTATGCGGGAAGGGGCACCTGAGTTTCATCAGGGTCTGATTCTGCCTCAGTACACTGCGAGGACAATGTAGTGCTCTGAGTGAATGTACCAGCAGAAAAATCTAGCAGTGGCTGTGCATCAATGCACTCCATGTCAGATTCATCTTGGACTGGGGAATTCACGATTTGTCTTGCTAACCCAGGCTGGTATGTGAAAAGAGCTCCATGGAGTAATCGGTAGTGTGGCCTGCCACATCCTTCACTTTTGGTATGGGTGATGGACACAAGGAAAGGTGTTGTTCCTGACCAGGAGCCTCCACTGACGACTCAGTGCTTTTATTTTTTGAAACTTCAGAAGAGGAGGCGAGAGAGCTGGAGGCAGTGTCAGCAATGTAAGCCAAAACTTGTTCCTGAAGCTCCGGCTTTAAAAGTGGTTTACCTACTCCCAGAAAAGAGAGCCTTTGAGGCCTTGTGGAGCCAGACGATGATGCAGGCTCAACACCTCCTGCCTTAGGTGCTATTGTGCTTTTGCCACTACCAACAGATGCAACACCACCACCACCACCATCGGGACCAGCTGGCAACCCCTGCCCACTTCCATGGCGTCTTCCACCATACTTCCTCATTTTTGTGAAAATGTACACAAAATACCACCAGCTATATGGTACTGTAAAGCAAGGTAGAAGGTGTATCTACTATTGGTGAGAATTTGAATCTCACTATAGATTTGAGGACGCTGAACTATTGTCTCAGGCCCAGTAGAGATTACACCTCAATGTAACAGGCTGAACAGCCGTGTGCAAACAGCAATGCAGCTATCAGGGAGCCTTATAAGGCAGCCTAATAACCAACAGAGCTGATGCACAAAAATAGAGCCTCCCCTGTCACTGCACACAAAGTGTTGTGTTGTAAGTGGAAATCGCTAACAGCAGAAGCAGTTTTTTTGTTCTTCTTCCCTGCCTAACGCTCTCCCTACAGAATAAGCAGCAGCAGCTCTCCCTATGCTAAGATCGGCATAAGATGGCGGTCGGCGTTCACGCCCTTTTATAGCCCCTGTGGTGCCACACAAAGCCAGCCAATCACTTGCATGCCCTTCTCAAAGATGGTGGTGACCGATGCCTATGTCATCACGTTGCCCACAGTGTGCGTCCTCCATCATTGGCTGAAAAAGGGCGCTGGAAGCCTCTTTTGAAATGCGACTTTTGCGCTCTGGTCGCCGACCTCGTGGCCGACCTCACACTATGGTCGGGTTTCGTTTCATGAAACCCGACTTTTGAATATGACCGACCCGTTTCGCTCAACTCTATTCAGTATTTTTCTATCAGACGTGTTGGCCATTTTTTTGCAGGGTTTTTTGCATGATTGCAGACAGAGTCTTTCCTTTCCTGTCCTGTCTAGTTAGTGTGGGCCCCATCGTTTGCTCAGTCTATTTTCCTACCTGCGTTTGTGTTTTCATCTTGTCTCACCGACAATATATGTTTGGGGGCTATCTATTCCTTTGGGGTCTGCTCTGGGGCAGTTTAGATTTCCCCTTTCTTGCTTTAGGCTTATTTAGTTCTCCGGCTGTGTCGAGGCGTCTAGGATCATCGTAGGTACGCTCCACGGCTACTGCTAGTTGTGTGGATAGGGGTCTGCAATCCGCTTAGTTACCAACCTCTCTGGTTTTCTGTGGCTTAGCTTGGTCTTGCTTTCCTCCTCGGTGACCCAATCATAACAGAGGCCCTTTAGAGCATTGACATCACCTGATGTCTCTGTTCTATAGGGGAAATCGTCATGGGACACTCGTTATTAATTGGACTGTGTCGGACAGGGAGTATACGGTTGGTTTATTTTTTTTACTTCTTATTATAGGAGACCGAAAGCGTCACTTGGATCTAGGCGTGAAATAAAAATATGAAAGCCGTGTTGTGTTTTATTTCATTGAAAGACTTTTTTCTTATGTGTGTGTGCTTTTTTTTAACCCTTTCAAAAGATTAATAATGGATAGGCGTCTTATTGACCCCTCTCCATTATTAACCGGGCTTAATGTCACCTTACAATAGCAAGGTGACAGTAACCCCTTATTACCCCATATGCCACCGCTTCACGGCAGTGGGAAGAGAGAGGCTAAGTACCAGAATTCGTGCATCTTAGAGATGCGCCATTTCTGGGGCGGCTTCAGGCTGATATTTGTAGCCAGGGGGGCCAATATCCATTGGTCCCTTCCTAGGCTATGAATATCAGCCCGCAGTTGTCTGCATAGCCTTTCTGGCTATAAAATATAGAGGGACCCCACATCTTTTTTTGGGGGGGTCCCCCTATTTTAATAGCCAGTAAAGGCTATGCCGACAGCTGCGGGCTGATATTCATAGCCAGGGAAGGGGTTATGGGTATTACCCCCTTCCCAGGCGACAAATATTGGCCCCCGGCCGTCGGCTTTCCCCCTCTGGCGCAGAAAATTGCGTGGGAGCCCACAACATTCTTTTGTTCATTTTTTTAGCATGGATATATCTATGGAAATATTTATGGATATACACTACCATTCAAAAGTTTAGGGTCACTTAGAAATGTCCTTATTTTTGAAAGAAAAGCACAGTTTTTTCCAATGAAGCTAACATTAAATTATTCAGAAATACACTCTATACCTTGTTAATGTTGTAAATGACTATTCTAGCTGCAAACGTCTGGCTTGTAATGCAATATCATCATAGGTGTATAGAGGCCCATTTCCAAAAACATCACTCCAGTGTTCTTATGGTACTTTATGCTTGTTAACTGTGTAAGAAGGCTAATGGATTTTTAGAATACCCTTGAAAACCCTTGTGCAAGTATGTTAGCACAGCTGAAAACAGTTTGGCTGATTAGAGAAGCTATAAACCTGACCTTCCTTTGAGCTAGTTGAGAATCTGGAGCATTACATTTGTTGGTTCCATTAAACTCTCAAAATGGCCAGAAAAAAAGAACTTTCATGTGAAACTCCACAGTTTATTCTTATTCTTAGAAATGAAGGCTATTCCATGTGAGAAATTGCCAAGAAACGGAAGATTTCCTACAACGGTGTGTACTACTTCCTTCAGAGGAGAGCACAAAAAGGCTCTAACCAGAGTAGAAAGAGAAGTGGGAGGTCCCACTGCAAAACTGAGCAACAAGACAAGTACATTAGAGTCTGTAGTTTGAGAAATCAACGCCTCACAGGTCCTCAGCTGGCAGCTTCATTAAATAGTACACACAAAACGCCAGTGTCAATGTCTACAGTGAAGAGGCGACTCCGGGATGTTGGCCTTCAGGGCAGAATAGCAAAGAAAAAGCCATATCTGAGACAGGCTAATAAAAGGAAAAGCTTAACCCTTTCCTTACCGATGACGGAATAGTACGTCATCGGTAAGGATCCCCTGCTTTGAGGTGGGCTCCGGTGGTGAGCCCACGTCAAAGCTGCGACATGTCAGCTGTTATGAACAGCTGACATGTGCCCGCAATAGGCGCGAGCGGAATCGCCGTCTGCCCGCGCCTATTAACTAGTTAAATCCCACTGTCAAAGCTGACAGCGGGCATTTAAATAGCACTTCCGGCCGCCGGGCCGGAAGTGAGCTCATCGCCGACCTTGTCACATGATCGGGGGTCGGCAACGCGTTGCCTGGACAACCTCAGGTCTCAAGTGATATACAGTACCTTTTTAGCCTATATAAGAAAAAAGACGCTGTGCACAAGCTGCGGATTTTTCCATGCAGATTTGCTGCGGATTCAAAACTGCAGTATGAAAATTCTTTGTGCAGATCCGCAGCGTTTTGACACCTGCTCCATTATAGAAAGCCACAGGTGTCCAAACGCAGGGGAAATCCACACAAAAACTGCAGAAAATCTGCAGTAAATCTGCACTAAATCCGCAGGTAAAACACAGGTCATTTTACCTGCGGATTTAGCAAAATCTGCAAGGAAAATTCCACATCAGAATCCACAACGTGTGCACATATCCTAAAGGTATGTACATGGGCACATATTCATTATTTTTTTTTAAAAAAAGAATGTCTGTGTTTGTGCAGGCTCGTGTGTGTGCTCTAGGTGCCTGCGACTACAATAAGATAGGGGAGGGAGGGGTTTGGGTGTGTTTTGGAGCGGGTGTGCTTGTTGCTGGCTTACAGGCCAGTGCAATGCATCCTGAAACTTCAAAACAAGGATTTTTCGGATCTGTATCATAAGAAGGAGCCGAAAAACATGAAGAGATCCAGTACTTTGTTAAAATATCAAATTTTTATTGAAATATTGTTAAAAGAATTTTAAAATAACAAAATGCCCAGTAGGAGGCGCTCAAAAACACCAATTCATAATATAGTCACATAAGTAATGCAATAGCACATCTACAAATAATGCCAGGGAAACAAGATACAGACATATCGGCGTTACACTAGATATACACTGTCTGATGGTAAAATCCCTAGACCCGTCTGCAGTGGTAAAAGTGGAGCAGCGCAGGACATCGGCACAGGCCAGGCAGTGGCCACATGGGAAGGAACCAACCTGAGGGGCAACAATACCAAAGGGGTTGCTGGGAGCTGGAACATAATAACTCCTTACTAGGAGATCACCAAGATTTTTTGATCTTCTGGATGTCATGGAGGGGAAACTACCCAGTGCAGTCCTCAGGGAGGGATCAGTCTCCAAGATAGGCCAATGTTTCTTGCGAATGGCATGCATCCCATGCCACTCATGGTTGTAGGTGGAGATGAACCGTATAGGTCCATCATAATCCGCTTTGGTCCCTCTCTTAGTAGGATTCAATAGGTGATTTTGTGGTGTCTTCCTTGCATGATCATACCCAGTTTTCACGCACCTGCGGCTGTAGCCACGTGCATGTAAAAGGTCTTTTAGATCCGAGGCCTGTGCCTCGAATCTGGTGTCCGAAGAGCAAATTCGCCGCATCCTAAGGAACTGTCCGACTGGGACAGCCCTTATGGTGGCTGGATCGTGAGCTGAGGACTCATGTAGTAATGAATTGATAGACGTTGGTTTCCTGAAGTCCAGGAAATCAATCGTAGTATCATTAAAGGCATGGGTAAGCCGTATATTGAGATAATTTTCATTAAGTGTCCTCAAGAAATCAACGAGCTGGTGAGCTGTTATGAATGGGTCACCGAGGAGGAGAGCAGGTCCAGGCTAAGCCACAGAAAACCAGAGAGGTTGGTACCTAAGCGGATTGCAGACCCCTAATCCTATCCACACAACTAGCCGTGGAGCGTACCTACGATGATACTAGACGCCTTGGCACAGCCGGAGTGCTAACTAAGCCTAAAGCAAGAAAGGGGAAATCTAAACTGCCCCAGAGCAGACCCCAAAGGAATAGATAGCCCCCAATCATATATTGTCGGTGAGATAAGATGAAAACACAAACACAGGCAGGAAAATAGACTGAGCAAATGATGGGGCCCACACTGACTAGACAGGACAGGAAAGACACTGTCTGCAATCACGCAAAAAACCCTGCAAAAAGACCAACACGTCTGATGCAAAAAACACTGAAGTCACACGACTTCGCCCCCCACTATATCAGCACTCTGGTATATTCTGAAAGCAGAGCAAAAAGAGACCAATCTAATAGGGGATAAACAAACTGGAACAAGCAGTAACATATGGGCGGTGATTCAGCACAGCCCCAGCCGGAGCTGGCTGACCCGCCCCAAGAAGAGATAGATAAAACCAGATCAAATGCAAACAGAATAGCAAATAAACCACTTAGCTGAACATGCAGGGACAGAGCTGGAGAAATCAGACCTCAGGAGGAACAGGAAGCAAATCACCAGCAGGGATATAGGGAGTCGGCTGTCTTAAATCCCAATCTGAAACCCCAGATCTCCAATCATCATCATCATTATCAGGTGGCAAGCCTCTGTCAATCAGATCAGCTCCATTACCTCCAGTAACCACCAGAGGGAGCCCAGAAAGAGAACTCGCAACCCCTCTGTCGATCTGACGAGCTCTACTACCTTCAGTAATAACCAGAGGGAGGCCAGAAAGGGAATTCACAACAGTGAGCCCCCCATCCCACAACAACATAAGGTCATCAATGTAGCGATACTAGTACAGAGATTGGCGTACGAGGGCGCACAGGCCGCGCCCACGGCTGTGCCGCACTTCTGTAGATAAAAAATGTCTTTGAAGACAAAAAAGTTGTGGGTGAGGATGTAATTCACCAGCTCGAGGATCAGCTCACACAAAGGACCGTCCAGGTCGGAGGCCCCCAGGAAGTGGCAAACTGCATCAAGATCCTGGGATTGATCGATGCAAGTGTAAAGACTATCCACATCAGCCATAACAAGGGGAATGTGAGGGTCCACAAGGATGCCATCAACCCGTGCCAGGACATCCGCCGTGTCACGAATATAGGAGGGTAAGGTCTCCACCAAAGGTTTTAAGTATAAGTCAATAAATTGACATACCAAATCACAAATTCCTCCAATACCTGACACGATAGGATGCCCTGGTGGGTCAAGAGCATCCTTGTGGACCTTGGGTAACAAATAAAATGTTGGGGCCCTAATCATTAAACCATCAAAAATCCTTTTGGTAACGATATTTCTTTCCACAACCCTAATCAAAATCACCTGGAGCTCCCGCAGGAAAGAAGATGGGTTGAAAGACAGCTTAGAATATGTGTTGGCATCTCTTAATTGACGGAAGACCTCTTTCTCATATTTTATACTAGGCCAGATAAATATGTTCCCCCCCTTTGTCTGCCAGTTTTATTACAACGTCCCTTCAAGGCTACTTTCACACATCAGGTTTTCGGCGTCAGGCGCGATCCGGCGTCGTGCCGGAATGCCGGATCCGGCAAATGTTTTGTAAAACCTGAAGTGCCGGATCCGGTTTTCTGCCGGATCCGTCTTGTTCTTGACAGACAAAACCGGATCCGTCTCATCCGGTTCATCCGTTTTTCTATCCGTTTTTCGACGGATTACGCCGGATCCGGTTTTTAAAATTGACCCTTGTGGCCTTCCGAACGGGATTGGCTACTGGAAAACTAGATATAGCATGTTCCTACAGCCCTTCTTTGACAGGTTGTAGAGAAGAAAGTGCAGGTTGGAGAGAAGAGCAAGTTACTGGCGAAGATGGATGTTGTCATTGGAAATATTACCACTAGAAGTTCTGTGACGGTTTCAGGGACAATTTTCCACTATACTTTATGTCACCTCAAGGCAGAGTACACTGGCAGGATGACAGAGTGTGAAAGATTTGTGCCCTAAACTTGTGTACCTTCTGGACCAACAGTATATACCTTTGCCAACCAAAGTTGGCTATCTTGTCATGGTCTTACTATTTTTACCTTTAGGCCACAGGTGTGTACCTGGTTGTGTTTTATGCAAAGTATTTCACCTTTTAACAAAAGTTGTGCACATTGGTAGGAAATCACCAACAATAAACACAACTTTTAAGGTGAAATACTTTGCTTCAAACACAACTGTGGCAAAAAGCTAAAATTTACCCACAGTTATATACCTGGTTTTGAATACCTTTTTACCTTTGAAATACCCTGTATTTAACCTTTTTTTAAAACATAGTTCGCCGCAGAAAGAAATGACAGACAACCATTGTGAAACGATAATTTAACTTTTATTTAAAATTTTTTTTTTTTTATGTTTTTAAAGTGCAAAAAACTTTTTTAATAAAGGTTTTAAACCCAATGGGCATTTTTATTACACAAAAAAAAAATTACAAATCTGTGTACTGTGGGGTGGAAATACTGCTGGAGGGGCTGCGGGACACTTCGACACTGGGTGTGTGGAGAGAGGACTGGGATCGTGGTGGGGAAGGAACAGTTAGAGGTGAAGGTGTGGAAAAAGCTACAGAATGGGTGGACATGTGGGAGGCAGAAGAGGTGGTGGGCGGTGGGCGGTGGAGTGGAGGGTTGGGCAGGGACTGTAGGAGCAGATGATGTTGATGGAAAGTTGTATGGGGAAGGAGTTTGGTACGGGGAAGGAGTTTGGTACGGGGAAGGAGTTTGGAACGGGGCAGGTTGCTGGAAGTGGGGAGATGTCTGGTACTGGTGAGGTTGCTGGTATGTAATAGGAGGGGGAGGATGGAAAGTGGCTGGAGGGGGTGCAGATGTAATAGGAGGGGGAGGATGGAAAGTGGCTGGAGGGGGTGCAGATGTAATAGGAAGGGGAGGATGGAAAGTGGCTGGAGGGGGTGCAGGTGGAGGAACTACAGTGGTGGGAGGTGGAGGTTGGGAGGTAACCTGCTGTAGAGCACCGTGGCACGAATGCATTACATGCATCTGCTGGGCAGGAGAGAGCGTTTCCATGCGCTCCACAACAGACCTGAAAAAGGTGTGGTTTGGCGAAGATCTTGCTTCTGAATGCATGGTTTGCAGAAGTGTCTTCACCTCCAGAATGCTGGAGTTGATCTGCTGAAAGCCTGTGGAGATTTGCTCTGACAAGACTTTGAGACAGTTCTGGAAAGATGCATTCAGATGCAAGAACTCTTGCGCATAACTCTTTTCCTGACCCCTCTGCCGCTGCCGCCCAGTACCCGCAGGTGTACTAGAGGTGGCAGGGGCAGAAGGGTGGGGTAAAGGGAAAGCAATCTCCTCACCAGCAGCTTCATGTAATGTAGGCGGCCACGATGCTCCTGTGCTGGTGGATGGGACAGATGGGTCGAATGTGTGGGAAGGCTGGGAAGGTGCAGATGTACCGGGGTGGTCGAAGTGTCCCTCGGTGCCGGTCTCCTCAGGGATCGCCTCAGAAGGGTCCAATCGTGCAGGCTCCCGAGTGCTGCTCACCGTGCTGTGGAATAAAGAGAAAAAAAAACAATTAAAATACTGACATGGTATGGCCCTGGCTGAAAAAAAAAAGTTACATCTAACATTTTTGTCACATGTGGTGTGTAATATTTACCTTCTGGTGAGCATTGTTTCCCGGAGGAACGACAGGGCTTGTGCGTACTTGTACTTGCTCCTGCGTCCTCCAGATCCACTCGGGGCCCGCATCTCTTTATTGAACTCCTTCTTGAAACGATCCCTCACAGACCGCCACCGATTCACAATTCTGTTCCCTGAAACGAGAAAGGAGTGGTTAGTATACAACATCAGTGTTTCCCAAACTCCAGTCCTCATGGTCCCCAGGGGTCATGTTTTCAGGATTTCCATAGTAAATAGAAATCCTGAACACATGATCCGTGGGGACCACGAGGACTGGAGTTCGGGAAACACTGGTTTACATCCGGTACTGTATATACTTACGCTCTTTAATCTGGGCCCGAGCTTCGAGGTCCTCCCAGCGGCCCACAAGGAGAGAACAGATTTCCTCCCAGAGTCGTCGGGTAACGATAAGGTCAGCGTGGCGGCGGTCAGCCATATTCCAGAGCGGCTCCCTTTCTCTGACGAGATCGATGAGGTGGTCCACATCGAGTCCTCCATCCTCACCGTCAGAGTCGGGAGCACGCTGTGAAGGCTGTTAAAGAAAAAGACAAAAATAACATAATTAGCCTCCACAAAAGAAATGAAATAAAAAGTGCAAAAAAACAAAGCAAAAATATTTATACTTACACGCTGGTGACCGCCGCGTTGCTGTCGCCGACGACCCTGGGAGGCACTGCGAGGACCTCTTGGCCGAGCACCAGATTGGGAAGACTAGAGAAGAAAACAAAAAATGTTATGTCTTTGGATGTAGGCATTTGTTTGCTGTGTGTGGTCTGCAGAACATTGTTTTCTATGTGTTGTGTGTAGTGTGATGTTGTGTTTCTGCGTTTGATGCAAAAAACTTACCAATTGTGAGCCCACTCCAGGTGTCTGTCCACCCCTTCCTTCTTCTTCTGGGAGCTCCTCTTCATCTTGTGATTCCTGTTTTGAAATAAAAGGCAATGAATAGACATATATTACAGAGATGATGGATTTTGGAAATAAAAACTTACCGTCAAACGCTGACGATGCGAGGGAGGGCTCCCAGAAGAAGATGTGCTGTCCTGTTGATGGCCAGACTCCATGGCTGTGGGTATTGCTGCTGCCAGTGATGCCATTGCTGCTGCTGCTGCTTCATCTCTTTGGCGGCTGTTGAATAAAGAGAAACAAAGGGCCAATGAATATCTTGATATTCCATGGCCCTAGTTTGGAGGAATGGGGGATTTGATAATTACCGTCTCTCATCTGCTGCTGGCCTCCCCTCCTCAGCATGTTCTATTTGCTGCTCCATTTGGGGTGGTGGTGGTGCTGATGGTGCTGCAGTGGTCTCCTGCCTTCTCCTGCTTCGCTTGGTTGCTTTCTTGGGTGGCATGTTGGGTGTGGCTGTGGGTCCCACTGTCTTGCTTTTATATATGTCTTGTGGGCAGAGCTACTGAGCATGCTCAGACCAAAAAACCGGATCCGGCGCATTGCGGCGCTCATAGGCTTTCATTGTGTGAAAAAGCCGGACGCGCCGGATCCGGCGTGTCCGGCTTTTTCGCCGGAGACAAAAAACGTTACAGTAGACGTTTTTTCCAGACGCCGGATCGCGACACATTGCGACACATTGCCGGATCCGGCGAAAACCGGATGAAACGCATGGCCATCCGGCGCGATCCGGCGCAAATGCAAGTCAATGGGGGGGAAACCGGATCCGGCATTGCATTTCGCCGGATCCGGTTTCTGTCAAAAGCGCCGGATCGCGCCTGACGGCGAAAACCTGATGTGTGAAAGAGGCCTAACTGTTCAATAGCTTGGCGCTGTTTGTGTGTTAGATTATCGTATTTGTGCGATGATAGTTTTCTAAAGTCATCACTGACTAACTTAGTAAAGATTTCAATGTTGGAACTTAAAGATGGGGGGGGAAATCTAGTTGACCTAGGCAAAACTTGAGAAGGGAACCTACTTGCTTGTGGTGTGTCTTGTTCTTCAAGGAGGTCCACCAGATCACAAAGCGCTTGTCTTTCAACCTCAGTCATAGATTCAAATGTTTGTTTCCTGCTGTGGAGCTGCCTTAGGACTAGTTTGCGTGAAAAGAGATGGAGATCCTTTACGGCTGTGAAATAATTGAAATGTTAGTAGGTGCAAAGGTCAGGCCCTTTGCCAGGACCTCCAACTGTGAAGCAGAGAGTATATGAGAGGAAAGATTGACTACTTAAAGTCCCCCCTGAGAACTGGCCAGAGATGTATTAGCACCGTGGGTCCTGTTTTTGGTAAACTGTCTGGTCGTGATCCTTTTATTGGAGGACTCCGTAGTCGGGTTGCCCCCAGGTTGGGGTTTAGTAGATACCGTGTCCACCTCAAAGGTCGATCAATTAGATCGTGTAGAGGTACAAGAAATCTAGAGTGTGAATGTGACCTGTTCCTAAATTGAGAACAGGAGAGCCCAGACAGATTACATCATCTATATACTCAGCACATTTGTTTATCCTGAATGTCCCTTTTGAACTTCTTGGTTTTAGTAGATTGAACATCAGTGACCCATTTTTGTAGTTCAATATCAATATCGTCGTTGAGTTTTTTAAAGAATCACTCGTCATATCCCTCCTTAGAATGGTTTGTAAACCGTCAATTTCAGTTTCAATAGATACCAACGATTCATGGTTCATCTGTTTCAGGAGAGTTATGAACCCTTTGGAACAGGTATTCACCAGTGTTTCCCCGTTATTTTTAAATTCCTCATCCATCACCGGGAAGGAAGGGAAAATCTGTATAAGGAGGCCTCTAAGGATGAGGTCTTTCTGTAAGTACTTATCCAAAAACTCATGGTTCCACCAGATTCGTGTCCTTTTACATAATAATTCCTTGAAGCGAGAAATAACCTCTTGCAGGTCTTTATTAGACCCATCAGCACCCTCATCTGCATTATCCTGGAAAACATTATTAATCTGTGCAGGCCAAGTGACATCGCGAGCACGGAAGTCCATGTTTGAAGTTGGAAATACTGTGGAAAACACAGAAATTCCTTATAAGATACAAAATCCCTGATACGTAATTAAGAGCTGGAAAGGCAAGGTGAAATCACATCACAAATCCAGACCAAAAAGCACCAGCTCCAATAGGCAAATAGAAACAAGAGAAAAAAAAGGAGCCAAACCGTGTCCTCAAAAATAGGGTAAAACAATGTCAATTTCATTCAGTGACATTTCGTTTCGCGGCAGGGCCTCTGTTATAAGGTATAAACTCAAGTTCCTTCAGGAGCTCATCTTACTGTGTCCTGCTCCTCCAGTGTCCTCCAGAGTATTTCTCTTAGCTGGAGGACGCATGGCTCATTCTGCGCTAGGATCGCCCCTGAATCTAGCACTCATAGAAACTCCCGTCTGTAATATCACTAAGATTTTTCAAATATCTGGGAGGATCCAATCACTTAATGGGGGGAATATTTCAACTTTTTACAACGCTACCTTGTTCTTAAAGGAGCAACACCAGCAGACGACCGAATAGAGCACAGCGGAGTCCTGTATACGCTGAGGCCCTGATCATGTGACCCCTGACTGCTCCCCTCCTGTGACCTCATCACAGGTCCTGTGCGCACAGAGCAGCCATATATGTGGAGTGCGGCTCTGCAGGTGGAGGTCGGTGCCGGAGGCTCCATTATTCTCTATGTGGAGTGCGGCTCTGCGGGTGGAGGTTAGTGCTGGAGGCTCCATTATTCTCTATGTGGAGTGCGGCTCTGCGGGTGGAGGTCGGTGCTGGAGGCTCCATTATTCTCTATGTGGAGTGCGGCTCTGCGGGTGGAGGTCGGTGCTGGAGGCTCCATTATTCTCTATGTGGGGTGCGGCTCTGCGGGTGGAGGTCGGTGCTGGAGGCTCCATTATTCTCTATGTGGAGTGCGGCTCTGCGGGTGGAGGTCGGTGCTGGAGGCTCCATTATTCTCTATGTGGGGTGCGGCTCTGAGGGTGGAGGTCGGTGCTGGAGGCTCCATTATTCTCTATGTGGAGTGCGGGTGGAGGTCGGTGCTGGAGGCTCCATTATTCTCTATGTGGGGTGCGGCTCTGCGGGTGGAGGTCGGTGCCGGAGGCTCCATTATTCTCTATGTGGAGTGCGGCTCTGCGGGTGGAGGTCGGTGCCGGAGGCTCCATTATTCTCTATGTGGAGTGCGGCTCTGCGGGTGGAGGTCGGTGCTGGAGGCTCCATTATTCTCTATGTGGAGTGCGGCTCTGCGGGTGGAGGTTGGTGCTGGAGGCTCCATTATTCTCTATGTGGAGTGCGGGTGGAGGTCGGTGCTGGAGGCTCCATTATTCTCTATGTGGGGTGCGGCTCTGCGGGTGGAGGTCGGTGCCGGAGGCTCCATTATTCTCTATGTGGAGTGCGGCTCTGCGGGTGGAGGTCGGTGCCGGAGGCTCCATTATTCTCTATGTGGAGTGCGGCTCTGCGGGTGGAGGTCGGTGCTGGAGGCTCCATTATTCTCTATGTGGAGTGCGGCTCTGCGGGTGGAGGTTGGTGCTGGAGGCTCCATTATTCTCTATGTGGAGTGTGGCTCTGCGGGTGGAGGTCGGTGCTGGAGGCTCCATTATTCTCTATGTGGAGTGCGGCTCTGCGGGTGGAGGTTGGTGCTGGAGGCTCCATTATTCTCTATGTGGAGTGCGGCTCTGCGGGTGGAGGTCGGTGCTGGAGGCTCCATTATTCTCTATGTGGGGTGCGGCTCTGCGGGTGGAGGTCGGTGCTGGAGGCTCCATTATTCTCTATGTGGAGTGCGGCTCTGAGGGTGGAGGTCGGTGCTGGAGGCTCCATTATTCTCTATGTGGAGTGCGGCTCTGCGGGTGGAGGTAGGTGCTGGAGGCTCCATTATTCTCTATGTGGAGGTAGGTGCCGGAGGCTCCATTATTCTCTATGTGGAGTGCGGCTCTGCGGGTGGAGGTTGGTGCTGGAGGCTCCATTATTCTCTATGTGGAGTGCGGCTCTGCGGGTGGAGGTCGGTGCTGGAGGCTCCATTATTCTCTATGTGGGGTGCGGCTCTGCGGGTGGAGGTCGGTGCCGGAGGCTCCATTATTCTCTATGTGGAGTGCGGCTCTGCGGGTGGAGGTCGGTGCTGGAGGCTCCATTATTCTCTATGTGGGGTGCGGCTCTGCGGGTGGAGGTCGGTGCCGGAGGCTCCATTATTCTCTATGTGGGGTGCGGCTCTGCGGGTGGAGGTCGGTGCTGGAGGCTCCATTATTCTCTATGTGGAGTGCGGGTGGAGGTCGGTGCTGGAGGCTCCATTATTCTCTATGTGGAGTGCGGCTCTGCGGGTGGAGGTCGGTGCTGGAGGCTCCATTATTCTCTATGTGGAGTGCGGCTCTGAGGGTGGAGGTCGGTGCCGGAGGCTCCATTATTCTCTATGTGGAGTGCGGCTCTGCGGGTGGAGGTCGGTGCTGGAGGCTCCATTATTCTCTATGTGGAGTGTGGCTCTGCGGGTGGAGGTCGGTGCTGGAGGCTCCATTATTCTCTATGTGGAGTGCGGCTCTGCGGGTGGAGGTCGGTGCTGGAGGCTCCATTATTCTCTATGTGGTGTGCGGCTCTGCGGGTGGAGGTCGGTGCTGGAGGCTCCATTATTCTCTATGTGGAGTGCGGCTCTGCAGGTGGAGGTCGGTGCCGGAGGCTCCATTATTCTCTATGTGGAGTGCGGCTCTGCGGGTGGAGGTCGGTGCTGGAGGCTCCATTATTCTCTATGTGGAGTGCGGCTCTGAGGGTGGAGGTCGGTGCTGGAGGCTCCATTATTCTCTATGTGGAGTGCGGGTGGAGGTCGGTGCTGGAGGCTCCATTATTCTCTATGTGGAGTGCGGCTCTGAGGGTGGAGGTCGGTGCCGGAGGCTCCATTATTCTCTATGTGGAGTGCGGCTCTGCGGGTGGAGGTCGGTGCTGGAGGCTCCATTATTCTCTATGTGGAGTGCGGCTCTGCGGGTGGAGGTTGGTGCTGGAGGCTCCATTATTCTCTATGTGGAGTGCGGGTGGAGGTCGGTGCTGGAGGCTCCATTATTCTCTATGTGGGGTGCGGCTCTGCGGGTGGAGGTCGGTGCCGGAGGCTCCATTATTCTCTATGTGGAGTGCGGCTCTGCGGGTGGAGGTCGGTGCCGGAGGCTCCATTATTCTCTATGTGGAGTGCGGCTCTGCGGGTGGAGGTCGGTGCTGGAGGCTCCATTATTCTCTATGTGGAGTGCGGCTCTGCGGGTGGAGGTTGGTGCTGGAGGCTCCATTATTCTCTATGTGGAGTGTGGCTCTGCGGGTGGAGGTCGGTGCTGGAGGCTCCATTATTCTCTATGTGGAGTGCGGCTCTGCGGGTGGAGGTTGGTGCTGGAGGCTCCATTATTCTCTATGTGGAGTGCGGCTCTGCGGGTGGAGGTCGGTGCTGGAGGCTCCATTATTCTCTATGTGGGGTGCGGCTCTGCGGGTGGAGGTCGGTGCTGGAGGCTCCATTATTCTCTATGTGGAGTGCGGCTCTGAGGGTGGAGGTCGGTGCTGGAGGCTCCATTATTCTCTATGTGGAGTGCGGCTCTGCGGGTGGAGGTAGGTGCTGGAGGCTCCATTATTCTCTATGTGGAGGTAGGTGCCGGAGGCTCCATTATTCTCTATGTGGAGTGCGGCTCTGCGGGTGGAGGTTGGTGCTGGAGGCTCCATTATTCTCTATGTGGAGTGCGGCTCTGCGGGTGGAGGTCGGTGCTGGAGGCTCCATTATTCTCTATGTGGGGTGCGGCTCTGCGGGTGGAGGTCGGTGCCGGAGGCTCCATTATTCTCTATGTGGAGTGCGGCTCTGCGGGTGGAGGTCGGTGCTGGAGGCTCCATTATTCTCTATGTGGGGTGCGGCTCTGCGGGTGGAGGTCGGTGCCGGAGGCTCCATTATTCTCTATGTGGGGTGCGGCTCTGCGGGTGGAGGTCGGTGCTGGAGGCTCCATTATTCTCTATGTGGAGTGCGGGTGGAGGTCGGTGCTGGAGGCTCCATTATTCTCTATGTGGAGTGCGGCTCTGCGGGTGGAGGTCGGTGCTGGAGGCTCCATTATTCTCTATGTGGAGTGCGGCTCTGAGGGTGGAGGTCGGTGCCGGAGGCTCCATTATTCTCTATGTGGAGTGCGGCTCTGCGGGTGGAGGTCGGTGCTGGAGGCTCCATTATTCTCTATGTGGAGTGTGGCTCTGCGGGTGGAGGTCGGTGCTGGAGGCTCCATTATTCTCTATGTGGAGTGCGGCTCTGCGGGTGGAGGTCGGTGCTGGAGGCTCCATTATTCTCTATGTGGTGTGCGGCTCTGCGGGTGGAGGTCGGTGCTGGAGGCTCCATTATTCTCTATGTGGAGTGCGGCTCTGCAGGTGGAGGTCGGTGCCGGAGGCTCCATTATTCTCTATGTGGAGTGCGGCTCTGCGGGTGGAGGTCGGTGCTGGAGGCTCCATTATTCTCTATGTGGAGTGCGGCTCTGAGGGTGGAGGTCGGTGCTGGAGGCTCCATTATTCTCTATGTGGAGTGCGGGTGGAGGTCGGTGCTGGAGGCTCCATTATTCTCTATGTGGAGTGCGGCTCTGAGGGTGGAGGTCGGTGCCGGAGGCTCCATTATTCTCTATGTGGAGTGCGGCTCTGCGGGTGGAGGTCGGTGCTGGAGGCTCCATTATTCTCTATGTGGAGTGCGGCTCTGCAGGTGGAGGTCGGTGCCGGAGGCTCCATTATTCTCTATGTGGAGTGCGGCTCTGCGGGTGGAGGTCGGTGCTGGAGGCTCCATTATTCTCTATGTGGAGTGCGGCTCTGCGGGTGGAGGTCGGTGCTGGAGGCTCCATTATTCTCTATGTGGAGTGCGGCTCTGCGGGTGGAGGTCGGTGCTGGAGGCTCCATTATTCTCTATGTGGAGTGCGGCTCTGAGGGTGGAGGTCGGTGCTGGAGGCTCCATTATTCTCTATGTGGAGTGTGGCTCTGCGGGTGGAGGTCAGTGCTGGAGGCTCCATTATTCTCTATGTGGGGTGCGGCTCTGCGGGTGGAGGTCGGTGCTGGAGGCTCCATTATTCTCTATGTGGAGTGCGGGTGGAGGTCGGTGCTGGAGGCTCCATTATTCTATATGTGGAGTGCGGGTGGAGGTCGGTGCTGGAGGCTCCATTATTCTCTATGTGGAGTGCGGCTCTGAGGGTGGAGGTCGGTGCCGGAGGCTCCATTATTCTCTATGTGGAGTGCGGCTCTGCGGGTGGAGGTCGGTGCTGGAGGCTCCATTATTCTCTATGTGGAGTGCGGCTCTGCGGGTGGAGGTCGGTGCTGGAGGCTCCATTATTCTCTATGTGGAGTGCGGCTCTGCAGGTGGAGGTCGGTGCCGGAGGCTCCATTATTCTCTATGTGGAGTGCGGCTCTGCGGGTGGAGGTCGGTGCCGGAGGCTCCATTATTCTCTATGTGGAGTGCGGCTCTGCGGGTGGAGGTCGGTGCTGGAGGCTCCATTATTCTCTATGTGGAGTGCGGCTCTGCGGGTGGAGGTCGGTGCTGGAGGCTCCATTATTCTCTATGTGGAGTGCGGCTCTGCGGGTGGAGGTCGGTGCTGGAGGCTCCATTATTCTCTATGTGGAGTGCGGGTGGAGGTCGGTGCTGGAGGCTCCATTATTCTCTATGTGGAGTGCGGCTCTGCGGGTGGAGATCGGTGCTGGAGGCTCCATTATTCTCTATGTGGAGTGCGGGTGGAGGTCGGTGCTGGAGGCTCCATTATTCTCTATGTGGAGTGCGGCTCTGCGGGTGGAGGTCGGTGCTGGAGGCTCCATTATTCTCTATGTGGAGTGCGGCTCTGCGGGTCGAGGTCGGTGCTGGAGGCTCCATTATTCTCTATGTGGAGTGCGGCTCTGCGGGTGGAGGTCGGTGCTGGAGGCTCCATTATTCTCTATGTGGAGTGCGGGTGGAGGTCGGTGCTGGAGGCTCCATTATTCTCTATGTGGAGTGCGGCTCTGAGGGTGGAGGTCGGTGCTGGAGGCTCCATTATTCTCTATGTGGAGTGCGGCTCTGCGGGTGGAGGTCGGTGCTGGAGGCTCCATTATTCTCTATGTGGAGTGCGGGTGGAGGTCGGTGCTGGAGGCTCCATTATTCTATATGTGGAGTGCGGGTGGAGGTCGGTGCTGGAGGCTCCATTATTCTCTATGTGGAGTGCGGCTCTGAGGGTGGAGGTCGGTGCCGGAGGCTCCATTATTCTCTATGTGGAGTGCGGCTCTGCGGGTGGAGGTCGGTGCTGGAGGCTCCATTATTCTCTATGTGGAGTGTGGCTCTGCGGGTGGAGGTCGGTGCTGGAGGCTCCATTATTCTCTATGTGGAGTGCGGCTCTGCGGGTGGAGGTCGGTGCTGGAGGCTCCATTATTCTCTATGTGGTGTGCGGCTCTGCGGGTGGAGGTCGGTGCTGGAGGCTCCATTATTCTCTATGTGGAGTGCGGCTCTGAGGGTGGAGGTCGGTGCTGGAGGCTCCATTATTCTCTATGTGGAGTGCGGGTGGAGGTCGGTGCTGGAGGCTCCATTATTCTCTATGTGGAGTGCGGCTCTGAGGGTGGAGGTCGGTGCCGGAGGCTCCATTATTCTCTATGTGGAGTGCGGCTCTGCGGGTGGAGGTCGGTGCTGGAGGCTCCATTATTCTCTATGTGGAGTGCGGCTCTGCAGGTGGAGGTCGGTGCCGGAGGCTCCATTATTCTCTATGTGGAGTGCGGCTCTGCGGGTGGAGGTCGGTGCTGGAGGCTCCATTATTCTCTATGTGGAGTGCGGCTCTGCGGGTGGAGGTCGGTGCTGGAGGCTCCATTATTCTCTATGTGGAGTGCGGCTCTGCGGGTGGAGGTCGGTGCTGGAGGCTCCATTATTCTCTATGTGGAGTGCGGCTCTGAGGGTGGAGGTCGGTGCTGGAGGCTCCATTATTCTCTATGTGGAGTGTGGCTCTGCGGGTGGAGGTCAGTGCTGGAGGCTCCATTATTCTCTATGTGGGGTGCGGCTCTGCGGGTGGAGGTCGGTGCTGGAGGCTCCATTATTCTCTATGTGGAGTGCGGGTGGAGGTCGGTGCTGGAGGCTCCATTATTCTATATGTGGAGTGCGGGTGGAGGTCGGTGCTGGAGGCTCCATTATTCTCTATGTGGAGTGCGGCTCTGAGGGTGGAGGTCGGTGCCGGAGGCTCCATTATTCTCTATGTGGAGTGCGGCTCTGCGGGTGGAGGTCGGTGCTGGAGGCTCCATTATTCTCTATGTGGAGTGCGGCTCTGCAGGTGGAGGTCGGTGCCGGAGGCTCCATTATTCTCTATGTGGAGTGCGGCTCTGCGGGTGGAGGTCGGTGCTGGAGGCTCCATTATTCTCTATGTGGAGTGCGGCTCTGCGGGTGGAGGTCGGTGCTGGAGGCTCCATTATTCTCTATGTGGAGTGCGGCTCTGCGGGTGGAGGTCGGTGCTGGAGGCTCCATTATTCTCTATGTGGAGTGCGGCTCTGCGGGTGGAGGTCGGTGCTGGAGGCTCCATTATTCTCTATGTGGAGTGCGGGTGGAGGTCGGTGCTGGAGGCTCCATTATTCTCTATGTGGAGTGCGGCTCTGCGGGTGGAGATCGGTGCTGGAGGCTCCATTATTCTCTATGTGGAGTGCGGGTGGAGGTCGGTGCTGGAGGCTCCATTATTCTCTATGTGGAGTGCGGCTCTGCGGGTGGAGATCGGTGCTGGAGGCTCCATTATTCTCTATGTGGAGTGCGGGTGGAGGTCGGTGCTGGAGGCTCCATTATTCTCTATGTGGAGTGCGGCTCTGCGGGTGGAGGTCGGTGCTGGAGGCTCCATTATTCTCTATGTGGAGTGCGGCTCTGCGGGTGGAGGTCGGTGCTGGAGGCTCCATTATTCTCTATGTGGAGTGCGGCTCTGCGGGTGGAGGTCGGTGCTGGAGGCTCCATTATTCTCTATGTGGAGTGCGGGTGGAGGTCGGTGCTGGAGGCTCCATTATTCTCTATGTGGAGTGCGGCTCTGAGGGTGGAGGTCGGTGCTGGAGGCTCCATTATTCTCTATGTGGAGTGCGGCTCTGCGGGTGGAGGTCGGTGCTGGAGGCTCCATTATTCTCTATGTGGAGTGCGGCTCTGAGGGTGGAGGTCGGTGCTGGAGGCTCCATTATTCTCTATGTGGAGTGCGGCTCTGATTGTGGAGGTCGGTGCTGGAGGCTCCATTATTCTCTATGTGGAGTGCGGCTCTGCGGGTGGAGGTCGGTGCTGGAGGCTCCATTATTCTCTATGTGGAGTGCGGCTCTGCGGGTGGAGGTCGGTGCCGGAGGCTCCATTATTCTCTATGTGGAGTGCGGCTCTGCGGGTGGAGGTCGGTGCTGGAGGCTCCATTATTCTCTATGTGGAGTGTGGCTCTGCGGGTGGAGGTCGGTGCTGGAGGCTCCATTATTCTCTGTGGTGTGCGGCTCTGCGGGTGGAGGTCAGTGCTGGATGCTCCATTATTCTCTATGTGGAGTGCGGCTCTGCGGGTGGAGGTCGGTGCTGGAGGCTCCATTATTCTCTATGTGGAGTGTGGCTCTGCGGGTGGAGGTCGGTGCTGGAGGCTCCATTATTCTCTGTGGTGTGCGGCTCTGCGGGTGGAGGTTGGTGCTGGAGGCTCCATTATTCTCTATGTGGAGTGTGGCTCTGCGGGTGGAGGTCGGTGCTGGAGGCTCCATTATTCTCTATGTGGAGTGCGGCTCTGCGGGTGGAGGTCGGTGCTGGAGGCTCCATTATTCTCCATGTGCAGTGCGGCTCTGTGGGTGGAGGTCGGTGCTGGAGGCTCCATTATTCTCTATGTGGAGTGCGGCTCTGCGGATGGAGGTCGGTGCCGGAGGCTCCATTATTCTCTATGTGGGGTGCGGAGATTCTGGAGATTCTCCATTACTGGATGTAAAATCGGTGACTTTACAGCGATATTGCTAGCGATATCGCAGTGTGTAGCGGGGGCTTTAGTCCTCCTTATTTCTGGTAGAATGTCCTCTGGTCTATTAGCAGCATGCTGCCTTGCTGTATCCCTAAGCAGCAGTATAGCTTCTCTGGAGTAGACAATAGGGTCTTTTTCAGTTCCTGGATTTCCCAACACAATAGATCCAAGTAAAAACAACGTAAAAAGTCCATCAAAAGTCCATGTCCTCTTATGGTTTTCCATAGTGCAATGTCCTTTGGAGTAACAATAAAAAAGAGAAAGGAAAAAATAGAGAAAAAAGGAGAGCAAAGAAGGAGCTACTGTAACAGGCTGCCACTCCAGCGGCGCCAGGAAGCGAGAGAGATCACCTACCCAATACAATCCCAACACTGAAACATATGTAGCGAATACTCGCTGTACTTCTGCTCTCTGGACCGGCTCCTCCTGTACTTACTATTATTATTAAACAATCTAGGAGAAGATCTTGTCAGAACCGTGACCTGAGATCCATCAGCTGTCTGTACAAGCAGAGTTTCATGGAGACGTCATGGAAAGGGAGTTAAAGTGTAAAAATGCACCTGTTGCCATGTTCTGGGGTTGCACGCCATTTTTAAGCATGTGTCATATCCCTTGGGTGTTCCTAAAATAGTGATTGTCACATGACAAGAAGATCCCGAATGTCAGAACCAATACACATGTGACATAAAGATAATAAATCACATAAGAAACAACAACAAATGGAAATGAACAAACAACCACCACAAGTCCATAGTGACAGGATTCAGGGTCGGTCTGGCCTGGTGGGGTAGCGGGGAAATGCCCGGTGGGCCCCGATGAGAGGAAAAATAGGTCGCTGGGACCCTTTAAAAACGCGGCTCCTTTAAAAGTGTGGGCCCTTTAAAAGCACGTCCCAGTATTTGCAGTGTTGCGTGCGTACCATAGCTCTCTCTGACGCGGCGTCAGTAACCCTGGCTGCCTCCCACTGGCGTTCTTTATGGGCGGTGACACGCACCGCGCTCTGCTTTCCCGCTCTGTTGCTGGCTGGCTAATAGCGTGACGCCGTGCTCTGCTCTCCCGGCTGCTCCCACTCTGTGTGCTGCCGGCTGCTGCTGTGTGGTGAGTAGTAGAGTCTGTGTCCTGGCCGTGACCTCTCAGCTCTGCTCTCCCGGCTCCCGCTGTCCTGCCGGCTGTGTGGTGTGACTGAGTGTGACACTCTCACTCTCTGCTCTCCCGGCTCCCGCTGTCCTGCCGGCTGTGTGGTGTGACTGAGTGTGACACTCTCACTCTCTGCTCTCCCGGCTCCCGCTGTCCTGCCGGCTGTGTGGTGTGACTGAGTGTGACACTCTCACTCTCTGCTCTCCCGGCTCCCGCAGTCCTGCCGGCTGTGTGGTGTGACTGAGTGTGACACTCTCACTCTCTGCTCTCCCGGCTCCCGCTGTCCTGCCGGCTGTGTGGTGTGACTGAGTGTGACACTCTCACTCTCTGCTCTCCCGGCTCCCGCAGTCCTGCCGGCTGTGTGGTGTGACTGAGTGTGACACTCTCACTCTCTGCTCTCCCGGCTCCCGCAGTCCTGCCGGCTGTGTGGTGTGACTGAGTGTGACACTCTCACTCTCTGCTCTCCCGGCTCCCGCTGTCCTGCCGGCTGTGTGGTGTGACACTCTCACTCTCTGCTCTCCCGGCTCCCGCTGTCCTGCCGGCTGTGTGGTGTGACTGAGTGTGACACTCTCACTCTCTGCTCTCCCGGCTCCCGCAGTCCTGCCGGCTGTGTGGTGTGACTGAGTGTGACACTCTCACTCTCTGCTCTCCCGGCTCCCGCTGTCCTGCCGGCTGTGTGGTGTGACTGAGTGTGACACTCTCACTCTCTGCTCTCCCGGCTCCCGCTGTCCTGCCGGCTGTGTGGTGTGACTGAGTGTGACACTCTCACTCTCTGCTCTCCCGGCTCCCGCAGTCCTGCCGGCTGTGTGGTGTGACTGAGTGTGACACTCTCACTCTCTGCTCTCCCGGCTCCCGCTGTCCTGCCGGCTGTGTGGTGTGACTGAGTGTGACACTCTCACTCTCTGCTCTCCCGGCTCCCGCTGTCCTGCCGGCTGTGTGGTGTGACTGAGTGTGACACTCTCACTCTCTGCTCTCCCGGCTCCCGCTGTCCTGCCGGCTGTGTGGTGTGACTGAGTGTGACACTCTCACTCTCTGCTCTCCCGGCTCCCGCAGTCCTGCCGGCTGTGTGGTGTGACTGAGTGTGACACTCTCACTCTCTGCTCTCCCGGCTCCCGCTGTCCTGCCGGCTGTGTGGTGTGACTGAGTGTGACACTCTCACTCTCTGCTCTCCCGGCTCCCGCAGTCCTGCCGGCTGTGTGGTGTGACTGAGTGTGACACTCTCACTCTCTGCTCTCCCGGCTCCCGCTGTCCTGCCGGCTGTGTGGTGTGACTGAGTGTGACACTCTCACTCTCTGCTCTCCCGGCTCCCGCTGTCCTGCCGGCTGTGTGGTGTGACTGAGTGTGACACTCTCACTCTCTGCTCTCCCGGCTCCCGCAGTCCTGCCGGCTGTGTGGTGTGACTGAGTGTGACACTCTCACTCTCTGCTCTCCCGGCTCCCGCTGTCCTGCCGGCTGTGTGGTGTGACTGAGTGTGACACTCTCACTCTCTGCTCTCCCGGCTCCCGCAGTCCTGCCGGCTGTGTGGTGTGACTGAGTGTGACACTCTCACTCTCTGCTCTCCCGGCTCCCGCTGTCCTGCCGGCTGTGTGGTGTGACTGAGTGTGACACTCTCACTCTCTGCTCTCCCGGCTCCCGCTGTCCTGCCGGCTGTGTGGTGTGACACTCTCACTCTCTGCTCTCCCGGCTCCCGCTGTCCTGCCGGCTGTGTGGTGTGACTGAGTGTGACACTCTCACTCTCTGCTCTCCCGGCTCCCGCTGTCCTGCCGGCTGTGTGGTGTGACTGAGTGTGACACTCTCACTCTCTGCTCTCCCGGCTCCCGCTGTCCTGCCGGCTGTGTGGTGTGACTGAGTGTGACACTCTCACTCTCTGCTCTCCCGGCTCCCGCTGTCCTGCCGGCTGTGTGGTGTGACTGAGTGTGACACTCTCACTCTCTGCTCTCCCGGCTCCCGCAGTCCTGCCGGCTGTGTGGTGTGACTGAGTGTGACACTCTCACTCTCTGCTCTCCCGGCTCCCGCAGTCCTGCCGGCTGTGTGGTGTGACTGAGTGTGACACTCTCACTCTCTGCTCTCCCGGCTCCCGCAGTCCTGCCGGCTGTGTGGTGTGACTGAGTGTGACACTCTCACTCTCTGCTCTCCCGACTCCCGCAGTCCTGCCGGCTGTGTGGTGTGACTGAGTGTGACACTCTCACTCTCTGCTCTCCCGGCTCCCGCAGTCCTGCCGGCTGTGTGGTGTGACTGAGTGTGACACTCTCTGCTCTCCGGGCTCCCTCTGTCCTTCGGCCTGCCCCCTGTAAGGCTGGCCTGGCTGTGTGGTGAGCTGCTGTCTGCTGACAGTCACCCTCCCTGGAAGTGCCGGCTACATGATGATACATATATACAGGGGAAAGGGCCCAGGATGGATATATATACAGGGGGAAGGGGCCCAGGATGGATATATATACAGGGGGAAGGGGCCCAGGATGGATATATACACAGGGGGAAGGGGCCCAGGATGGATATATACACAGGGGGAAGGGGCCCAGGATGGATATATATACACAGGGGGAAGGGGCCCAGGATGGATATATATACACAGGGGGAAGGGGCCCAGGATGGATATATATACACAGGGGGAAGGGGCCCAGGATGGATATATATACACAGGGGGAAGGGGCCCAGGATGGATATATATACACAGGGGGAAGGGGCCCAGGATGGATATATATACACAGGGGGAAGGGGCCCAGGATGGATATATATACACAGGGGGAAGGGGCCCAGGATGGATATATATACACAGGGGGAAGGGGCCCAGGATGGATATATATACACAGGGGGAAGGGGCCCAGGATGGATATATATACACAGGGGGAAGGGGCCCAGGATGGATATATATACACAGGGGGAAGGGGCCCAGGATGGATATATATACACAGGGGGAAGGGGCCCAGGATGGATATATATACACAGGGGGAAGGGGCCCAGGATGGATATATATACACAGGGGGAAGGGGCCCAGGATGGATATATATACACAGGGGGAAGGGGCCCAGGATGGATATATATACACAGGGGGAAGGGGCCCAGGATGGATATATATACACAGGGGGAAGGGGCCCAGGATGGATATATATACACAGGGGGAAGGGGCCCAGGATGGATATATATACACAGGGGGAAGGGGCCCAGGATGGATATATATACACAGGGGGAAGGGGCCCAGGATGGATATATATACAGGGGGAAGGGGCCCAGGATGGATATATATACAGGGGGAAGGGGCCCAGGATGGATATATATACAGGGGGAAGGGGCCCAGGATGGATATATATACAGGGGGAAGGGGCCCAGGATGGATATATATACAGGGGGAAGGGGCCCAGGATGGATATATATACAGGGGGAAGGGGCCCAGGATGGATATATATATATATATATATATATATATATATATATATATATACAGGGAGAAGGGGGCCAGGATGGATATATATACAGGGAGAAGGGGGCCAGGATGGATATATATACAGGGGGAAGGGGGCCAGGATGGATATATATACAGGGGGAAGGGGGCCAGGTTGGATATATATACAGGGGGAAGGGGGCCAGGTTGGATATATATACAGGGGGAAGGGGGCCAGGATGGATATATATACAGGGGGAAGGGGGCCAGGATGGATATATATACAGGGGGAAGGGGGCCAGGATGGATATATATATATATATATACAGGGAGAAGGGGGCCAGGATGGATATATATACAGGGGGAAGGGGGCCAGGATGGATATATATATATATATATATATATATATACACACACACAGGGGGAAGGGGCCCAAGATGGATATATACACAGGGGGAAGGGGCCCAAGATGGATATATACACAGGGGGAAGGGGCCCAAGATGGATATATACACAGGGGGAAGGGGCCCAAGATGGATATATACACAGGGGGAAGGGGCCCAAGATGGATATATATACAGGGGGAAGGGGCCCAGGATGGATATATATACAGGGGGAAGGGGCCCAGGATGGATATATATACAGGGGGAAGGGGGCCAGGATGGATATATATACAGGGGGAAGGGGGCCAGGATGGATATATATACAGGGGGAAGGGGGACAGGATGGATATATATACAGGGGGAAGGGGGACAGGATGGATATATATATATACAGGGGGAAGGGGCCCAGGATGGATATATATATATACAGGGGGAAGGGGCCCAGGATGGATATATATATACAGGGGGAAGGGGCCCAGGATGGATATATATATATACAGGGGGAAGGGGCCCAGGATATATATATATATATATATATATATATATATATATACAGGGGGAAGGGGGCCAGGATGGATATATATACAGGGGGAAGGGGGCCAGGATGGATATATATACAGGGGGAAGGGGGCCAGGATGGATATATATACAGGGGGAAGGGGGCCAGGATGGATATATATACAGGGGGAAGGGGGCCAGGATGGATATATATACAGGGGGAAGGGGGCCAGGAAGGATATATATACAGGGGGAAGGGGGCCAGGATGGATATATATATATCCATCCTGGGCCCCTTCCCCTGTATACAGTGCCTACAAGTAGTATTCAACCCCCTGCAGATTTAGCAGGTTTGATAAGATGCAAATAAGTTAGAGCCTTCAAACTTCACACAAGAGCAGGATTTATTAACAGATGCATAAATCTTACAAACCAAAAAGTTATGTTGCTCAGTTAAATTTTAATAAATTTTAAACATACAAGTGTGGGTCAATTATTATTCAACCCCTAGGTTTAATATTTTGTGGAATAACCCTTGTTTGCAATTACAGCTAATAATCGTCTTTTATAAGACCTGATCAGGCTGGCACAGGTCTCTGGAGTTTTTTTGGCCCACTCCTCCATGCAGATCTTCTCCAAATTATCTAGGTTCTTTGGGTGTCTCATGTGGACTTTAATCTTGAGCTCCTTCCACAAGTTTTCAATTGGGTTAAGGTCAGGAGACTGACTAGGACACTCCAACACCTTGATTTTTTGCCTCTTGAACCAGGCCTTGGTTTTCTTGGCTGTGTGCTTTGGGTCGTTGTCTTGTTGAAAGATGAAATGACGACCCATCTTAAGATCCTTGATGGAGGAGCGGAGGTTCTTGGCCAAAATCTCCAGGTAGGCCGTGCTATCCATCTTCCCATGGATGCGGACCAGATGGCCAGGCCCCTTGGCTGAGAAACAGCCCCAGAGCATGATGCTGCCACCACCATGCTTGACTGTAGGGATGGTATTCTCGGGGTCGTATGCAGTGCCATCCAGTCTCCAAACGTCACGTGTGTGGTTGGCACCAAAGATCTCGATCTTGGTCTCATCAGACCAGAGAACCTTGAACCAGTCTGTCTCAGAGTCCTCCAAGTGATCATGAGCAAACTGTAGACAAGCCTTGACATGACGCTTTGAAAGTAAAGGTACCTTACGGGCTCGTCTGGAACGGAGACCATTGCGGTGGAGTACATTACTTATGGTATTGACTGAAACCAATGTCCCCACTGCCATGAGATCTTCCCGGAGCTCCTTCCTTGTTGTCCTTGGGTTAGCCTTGACTCTTCGGACAAGCCTGGCCTCGGCACGGGAGGAAACTTTCAAAGGCTGTCCAGGCCGTGGAAGGCTAACAGTAGTTCCATAAGCCTTCCACTTCCGGATGATGCTCCCAACAGTGGAGACAGGTAGGCCCAACTCCTTGGAAAGGGTTTTGTACCCCTTGCCAGCCTTGTGACCCTCCACGATCTTGTCTCTGATGGCCTTGGAATGCTCCTTTGTCTTTCCCATGTTGACCATGTATGAGTGCTGTTCACAAGTTTGAGGAGGGTCTTAAATCCAAACATGTGAAGCTCATTGTTCTTTGTGCCTGAAATACTTCTTAATACTTTAGGGGAACCAAACAGAATTCTGGTGGTTTGAGGGGTTGAATAATAAATGACCCTCTGAATAAACTTTTCACAATTTAAAAAAAAATTAAACAAAGAAATAACATTCTTTTTTGCTGCAGTGCATTTCACACTTCCAGGCTGATCTACAGTCCAAATGTCACAATGCCAAGTTAATTCCGAATGTGTAAGCCTGCTAAATCTGCAGGGGGTTGAATACTACTTGTAGGCACTGTATATATCCATCCTGGCCCCCTTCCCCCTGTATATATATCCATCCTGGCCCCCTTCCCCCTGTATATATATCCATCCTGGCCCCCTTCCCCCTGTAATATATATATATATGTATATATATCCATCCTGGCCCCCTTCCCCCTGTATATATATCCATCCTGGCCCCCTTCCCCCTGTAATATATATATATATATATATATATATATATATATATATATTACAGGGGGAAGGGGGCCAGGATGGATATATATACAGGGGGAAGGGGGCCAGGATGGATATATATATATACAGGGGGAAGGGGGCCAGGATGGATATATATATATATATATATATATATATACATACACAGGGGGAAGGGGCCCAAGATGGATATATACACATGGGGAAGGGGCCCAAGATGGATATATACACAGGGGGAAGGGGCCCAAGATGGATATATACACAGGGGGAAGGGGCCCAAGATGGATATATATACAGGGGGAAGGGGCCCAGGATGGATATATATACAGGGGGAAGGGGGCCAGGATGGATATATATACAGGGGGAAGGGGGCCAGGATGGATATATATATATATATATATATATATATATATATATATATATATACACACAGGGGGAAGGGGCCCAAGATGGATATATATACAGGGGGAAGGGGCCCAAGATGGATATATATACAGGGGGAAGGGGCCCAGGATGGATATATATACAGGGGGAAGGGGCCCAGGATGGATATATATACAGGGGGAAGGGGGCCAAGATGGATATATATATATATATATATATATATATATATATATATAATATATACAGGGGGAAGGGGGCCAGGATGGATATATATACAGGGGGAAGGGGGCCAGGATGGATATATATATATATATATATATATATATATATATACAGGGGGAAGGGGGCCAGGATGGATATATATATATATATACAGGGGGAAGGGGGCCAGGATGGATATATATATACAGGGGGAAGGGGGCCTGGATGGATATATATATATATATACAGGGGGAAGGGGGCCAGGATGGATATATATATATATACAGGGGGAAGGGGGCCAGGATGGATATATATATATATATATATACAGGGGGAAGGGGGCCAGGATGGATATATATATACAGGGGGAAGGGGGCCAGGATGGATATATATATACAGGGGGAAGGGGGCCAGGATGGATATATATATACAGGGGGAAGGGGGCCAGGATGGATATATATATACAGGGGGAAGGGGGCCAGGATGGATATATATATACAGGGGGAAGGGGGCCAGGATGGATATATATATACAGGGGGAAGGGGCCCAGGATGGATATATATATACAGGGGGAAGGGGCCCAGGATGGATATACAGTGGGGAAAAAAAGTATTTAGTCAGTCAGCAATAGTGCAAGTTCCACCACTTAAAAAGATGAGAGGCGTCTGTAATTTACATCATAGGTAGACCTCAACTATGGGAGACAAACTGAGAAAAAAAAATCCAGAAAATCACATTGTCTGTTTTTTTTTCATTTTATTTGCATATTATGGTGGAAAATAAGTATTTGGTCAGAAACAAAATTTCATCTCAATACTTTGTGATATATCCTTTGTTGGCAATGACAGAGGTCAAATGTTTTCTGTAAGTCTTCACAAGGTTGCCACACACTGTTGTTGGTATGTTGGCCCATTCCTCCATGCAGATCTCCTCTAGAGCAGTGATGTTTTTGGCTTTTCGCTTGGCAACACGGACTTTCAACTCCCTCCAAAGGTTTTCTATAGGGTTGAGATCTGGAGACTGGCTAGGCCACTCCAGGACCTTGAAATGCTTCTTACGAAGCCACTCCTTCGTTGCCCTGGCGGTGTGCTTTGGATCATTGTCATGTTGAAAGACCCAGCCACGTTTCATCTTCAATGCCCTTGCTGATGGAAGGAGGTTTGCACTCAAAATCTCACGATACATGGCCCCATTCATTCTTTCATGTACCCGGATCAGTCGTCCTGGCCCCTTTGCAGTGAAACAGCCGCAAAGCATGATGTTTCCACCACCATGCTTTACAGTAGGTATGGTGTTTGATGGATGCAACTCAGTATTCTTTTTCCTCCAAACACGACAAGTTGTGTTTCTACCAAACAGTTCCAGTTTGGTTTCATCAGACCATAGGACATTCTCCCAAAACTCCTCTGGATCATCCAAATGCTCTCTAGCAAACTTCAGACGGGCCCGGACATGTACAGGCTTAAGCAGTGGGACACGTCTGGCACTGCAGGATCTGAGTCCATGGTGGTGTAGTGTGTTACTTATGGTAGGCCTTGTTACATTGGTCCCAGCTCTCTGCAGTTCATTCACTAGGTCCCCCCGCATGGTTCTGGGATTTTTGCTCACCGTTCTTGTGATCATTCTGACCCCACGGGGTGGGATTTTGCGTGGAGCACCAGATCGAGGGAGATTATCAGTGGTCTTGTATGTCTTCCATTTTCTAATTATTGCTCCCACAGTTGATTTCTTCACTCCAAGCTGGTTGGCTATTGCAGATTCAGTCTTCCCAGCCTGGTGCAGGGCTACAATTTTGTTTCTGGTGTCCTTTGACAGCTCTTTGGTCTTCACCATAGTGGAGTTTGGAGTCAGACTGTTTGAGGGTGTGCACAGGTGTCTTTTTATACTGATAACAAGTTTAAACAGGTGCCATTACTACAGGTAATGAGTGAGGGAAAGAGGAGACTCTGAAAGAAGAAGTTACAGGTCTGTGAGAGCCAGAAATCTTAATTGCTTGTTTCTGACCAAATACTTATTTTCCACCATAATATGCAAATAAAATGAAAAAAAAACAGACAATGTGATTTTCTGGATTTTTTTTTCTCAGTTTGTCTCCCATAGTTGAGGTCTACCTATGATGTAAATTACAGACGCCTCTCATCTTTTTAAGTGGTGGAACTTGCACTATTGCTGACTGACTAAATACTTTTTTTCCCCACTGTATATACAGGGGGAAGGGGCCCAGGATGGATATATATACAGGGGGAAGGGGCCCAGGATGGATATATATACAGGGGGAAGGGGCCCAGGATGGATATATATACAGGGGGAAGGGGCCCAGGATGGATATATATACAGGGGGAAGGGGCCCAGGATGGATATATATACAGGGGGAAGGGGGCCAGGTTGGATATATATACAGGGGGAAGGGGGCCAGGATGGATATATATATATACAGGGAGAAGGGGGCCAGGATGGATATATATACAGGGGGAAGGGGGCCAGGATGGATATATATATATACAGGGAGAAGGGGGCCAGGATGGATATATATACAGGGGGAAGGGGGCCAGGATGGATATATATATATATATATATATATATATACACAGGGGGAAGGGGCCCAAGATGGATATATACACAGGGGGAAGGGGCCCAAGATGGATATATATACAGGGGGAAGGGGCCCAAGATGGATATATATACAGGGGGAAGGGGGCCAGGATGGATATATATATACAGGGGGAAGGGGGCCAGGATGGATATATATACAGGGGGAAGGGGGCCAGGATGGATATATATACAGGGGGAAGGGGGCCAGGATGGATATATATATATATATATATATATATATACAGGGGGAAGGGGGCCTGGATGGATATATATATATATATATATATACAGGGGGAAGGGGGCCAGGATGGATATATATACAGGGGGAAGGGGGCCAGGATGGATATATATACAGGGGGAAGGGGGCCAGGATGGATATATATATACAGGGGGAAGGGGGCCAGGATGGATATATATACAGGGGGAAGGGGGCCAGGATGGATATATATATACAGGGGGAAGGGGGCCAGGATGGATATATATATATACAGGGGGAAGGGGGCCAGGATGGATATATATATACAGGGGGAAGGGGGCCAGGATGGATATATATATATACAGGGGGAAGGGGGCCAGGATGGATATATATACAGGGGGAAGGGGGCCAGGATGGATATATATACAGGGAGAAGGGGGCCAGGATGGATATATATACAAGGGGAAGGGGGCCAGGATGGATATATATACAGGGGGAAGGGGGCCAGGATGGATATATATATATTATACACAGGGGGAAGGGGCCCAAGATGGATATATATACAGGGGGAAGGGGCCCAGGATGGATATATATATATTATACACAGGGGGAAGGGGCCCAAGATGGATATATATACAGGGGGAAGGGGCCCAAGATGGATATATATACAGGGGGAAGGGGCCCAAGATGGATATATATACAGGGGGGAAGGGGCCCAAGATGGATATATATACAGGGGGGAAGGGGCCCAAGATGGATATATATACAGGAGGAAGGGGCCCAGGATGGATATATATACAGGGGGAAGGGGCCCAGGATGGATATATATACAGGGGGAAGGGGCCCAGGATGGATTTATATACAGGGAGAAGGGGCCCAGGATGGATATATATACAGGGGGAAGGGGCCCAGGATGGATATATATATATACAGGGGGAAGGGGCCCAGGATGGATATATATATATACAGGGGGAAGGGGCCCAGGATGGATATATATACAGGGGGAAGGGGCCCAGGATGGATATATATACAGGGGGAAGGGGCCCAGGATGGATATATATACAGGGGGAAGGGGCCCAGGATGGATATATATACAGGGGGAAGGGGCCCAGGATGGATATATATACAGGGGGAAGGGGCCCAGGATGGATATATATATATACAGGGGGAAGGGGCCCAGGATGGATATATATATATACAGGGAGAAGGGGGCCAGGATGGATATATATACAGGGGGAAGGGGGCCAGGATGGATATATATATATATATATACACACACAGGGGGAAGGGGCCCAAGATGGATATATACACAGGGGGAAGGGGCCCAAGATGGATATATACACAGGGGGAAGGGGCCCAAGATGGATATATACACAGGGGGAAGGGGCCCAAGATGGATATATACACAGGGGGAAGGGGCCCAAGATGGATATATATACAGGGGGAAGGGGGCCAGGATGGATATATATACAGGGGGAAGGGGGCCAGGATGGATATATATATATATATATATATATATATACAGGGGGAAGGGGGCCAGGATGGATATATATATACAGGGGGAAGGGGGCCAGGATGGATATAT